>NC_133662.1:117391474-117622648 GCF_037893015.1 Macrotis lagotis
TGAAAAAATTTCTAAAGAGTTTCATTCCTCAACCTCATTTTTTTTGTTTATTTTTAAAATAGTCTGAGAGGGAAAAAAGGCACACTGAAGGACACAGAACTCAAAACTGCAATACTTCTGGGTAGATAATTTTAAAATAAATGTCAGCATTGAGAAAGTCATGTCACAGGGGACACCAGCTGGAAGATAAGAAACATGCAATGTTGTATAAAATTATCACAACTTTCATAAACTCAGTTTTGGTTGGGGCAGCAAATAATCTCAGTCAGTGAGATTTCCTTTTTAGTGCTCACAGATCTAAAGCATAAGTTTGAAACGGATTAGTAATAAGTAAATCCATAGAGCCAAAGGCAGGCAAGAACAGCTTTCCTTCTCTGCCTCCATAACAAATTGGCAATCATGACCTGAGAAAGGGTTATCTTTTACTAGCTGCCACAGTGGCGAGCTACTTTTAACCTTTCATTTTAGAGAAGGAAAGGGCTCATTACAAATGGGGTGCCAGTAGGCTCAGCATGATAAATCTCATTCTAGCTAATTCACTCTTACTGATTAGCTGCCTGAGCTTGATATTTAATTAAAATGGTTATGTTGACTGTTTGTTTAGGTTTAATTGCAAGACAATAATTAGCTTTTGCTCAGCCTTACTGCCACAAACATTTTCTAATATACTAATTCAAAAAACAGCACACAGATATGGCATGAAGTTAGGCATCTTAAAAACAAATGGATAGATTTCTCTTGTTGTTTTTAACTGGAGATTTTACATGGATGGACTACATGCATATTTTGAATATAATAGCATTGCAGAGTTTACAGATGGTACACAGTCATTTCCCTGAATTTCTGATACACTTTTTCACTTCCTGTGCAATAAAGGACATAATTGCCAAAAGCTGATTTCTAAGTTTTAGACATCAATATATTCATAAGAATTTTCTGTTCTCAAGGGCTAAACTATGAACATTTTTCAGTTGGTATGATGAACCTTCTTTTATAAGTTATTTGAACAAATTATAGAATTTGTAGTACTGTGTTTTTGCCACTAGACCCAAAGCACAATGGCATTTCAACATGTTCTGACTAAAATTTTTACTCCAACCAATCAGTACAGTGAGTAGCCATGACAAAGATATGGAACAGAGACATGGAAATATCTCAGAACCATTTTATCTCTGTGTATGGCTGGTCAAATCCTGAGACGTCTTAAAAAGACCTTAAGAATAATGATGACTTCTGCACCATTTCAAGGAGTACATTTACCAGGTACAGGGTATTATCAATGAAAACTTTATCAGGATGATAGAGTTTAGAATGAAAACACTTGGTTTTCATTTCTAGCTCTGACTTTTTTATCTTTCTTAACCTTAATTTCCTCATCTATAAAAGGGAATACTACTAAAATTTACATTTAAGGGTTGTTATGAGGAAATCATTTTATAAAGTGTTATATGAATGTAAGCAATTATTATTCATTCAATTAAAAGCATGTATTTGTGTAGTTGTCATCCTAGTTATTCCCAAAATATGAAATGATGATGAACTCTACAAAGTCTTTATCAATAAAACAGATGAAGATATGCTGATTAATTATGTAGTATTTCTGATAGTAATAACAATAATAACAAAAATTAAACTCTACTTTTGGCAGCTGTGGTCCATAAACTTATGTATTATGGAGAGGGTTTTGGACTTGAAGTCTGGAAGATTTGAGTTTAAATTCCATCCCAAATAGTTACTTTTTAAGTGACCTACTGCAAGTTGGTAAAACTCATTCTTCAGTTTCTTATCTGTAACTAGAGGAGTTTGAACCTCAATAACCTTCATGCTTCATTCCAGTTTTAAATCTATCAACTAATTGTAAGGAAGTTACCCTTTACAAATCACATGTCTGAAGGTATAAGTCTGCTTCTAAGAAAAGCAGTTTCACAGTTATATATGTCTTGAGAGTTTAATTATCTGGATCATGTGTCTGTTCAGAGTTCTAGGAGAAACAATTGCAAAACTCTGCTAGAGTTATGATATAGTAATTGTTCCTTTGAATGAAATAATCTGTTAAATACTGGAGCAAATAGAGAATGCAATATACTTCAGTAATCTACATATGAAAGTAGATAGATTTTAGGTTGACAAATGGGGAACCGTACAAAAGAATTGTTCGTTGGCTATCTGTGGACCAAGGGAAATTTACTTGATGTTAGATGGATGAGAATTGGGTCATTAACCATAAACTATGGGAGTTTCACAGAATGTATACAAGAAAGATGAGAGATGATAGAAACAATTTTAGAACTTTGTAAAAAGAGAGACTTTAACTCCCTCTATACATTGCCATTTATGGCCTGGCAGATTGGTTAGCCAATAAAAACGTGGGGTATTCTCTACCACCACCTGTTGATGAAAGGAAGGGTGTAGAGAGAGAATATATATATATATATATATATATATATATATATATATATATATATATATATATATTTAGTTTTTGCAAGGCAATGGGGTTAAGTAGCTTGCCCAAGGCCACACAGCTAGGTAATTATTAAGTGTCTGAGGTCAGATTTGAGCTCCAGGGCCAGTGCTCTATCCATTGCTCCACCTAGCTTCCCCCAAGAGAATATACTTTCTATATTATACTTTTCTGTTGAGAAGTAAATGGAGCACAGAGAACATATTCTGCTTTCTGTGGTGATTTTTGACAAAGAAATGTAGGAGATAACTTTCCATATTTTCATCTGTTTGGTAGAGTTGGAGAAAGAAGAAGAATCCTGCAAATCAGGAGAGTTGGAGTGTCTTTTGACAATTTTAGGGGAAAAATTTCATTAACTTTTTCTAAAAGGATATAACACTACTTCAGCTGAAGGCATGAACTGAACATAAAGTTGGAAATGATGGATATGATAGCTGTTGTCTAGAAGTATATCTATCCGAGTGGAGAAAATATTTGAAAGAAGACAATCAGAGAAGTCACCTAATACACTGACTTGCTGGAAATGTTATGTCTTGTGAGCTGTTAAATTCAGTGTGGATCAACACAGCTTAGCAACATTTGTTCTTGTATAACAAAGAAGTCATATTCATCAAGAAAATTTTTATGAACAATTCTTTAGACAAAAAAGAGAGGACAATGAAGTTTACAATTCCAGATGAATTTTAGTTAATTGCACATCTCTATCAAGTTTCTCTAATTGTGTGCCAACCCTTTTCCAAAGAAAATAAGGACATTGGTTGAAAAGTATCTAGTTTTATGTATTGATTATGACACATTCATTTCCCTCCTTTTATCTTATATGATAACCTTTAATAGTGTTGTTATTTGTATTAAGTATGTCTTAAGTATGACATTCATTTCCCTCTTTTTATTCTCTATGTTACCTGCAATATTGTTGTTACTACATTAAATAAATGTGATATCATTTAAAGTGAATAGATTTGTGCATGTGGAAACAAACTGATGGGGTTCAAGAGATGTAGTGGTGTCTAAGGAGAATGCATTTCTTCACAAAATTGTTACTCCCTTGGCCCTGAGAGTTTGAAAGAACTTGCATAATGATGACCTTTCTCTGAGAACTCTAGACCTGCTAGTTTAAGGACAGATTGGGATGAATGAGCCAGTCTAGAGAATATGCGTGAGGGTCTCTGCTAGTGTCACATACAGTGAGTGTGATACTAGGAGTCTATTTTGCTAACATAATTTTGAACACTGATTGGATTGCTTCATTACTATCATTCCCTACTAACCTCTCCTACCATATTCAGAGGTGATAATTTATGATATATACAAAATAAGAGATGTAAAGTCAAATAAATTTGGATCCTATTCTCATGTGCAGTGGAATCACTAGATTTTTGAATCTCTTCTTAGTATCTATTTTATCACATCAGGAAATAGAACATAAAGTGATGATGGGGTTATCTAAAATTGACCTATCATCCACTCAAAAATATTCATGATTGTGGTACCAGATTCTGAAGATTCTGAAAAGGAAAAGCTATGAAATTATTGGAAAAAAATCATTGGCAAAATTATTACCCCAAACAAAAAAAAAAACTAGCAACAACCATGACTGACCAATATTCCTACTCTATTATAGCTACAAAATCATTGAGCATGATCCACATGTTTAGTGATAGAGAATGTCCTTAGTAAAAATATGCATAAGAAATAAGACTGTTTTTGTAAATGATTTCCTATAGAAAATTACATTTTCATGATCTAATAATTGACAGAAAGATATAGGGAATATAAAACTCTCCTATGTTTCTAAAAACCATTTAAATTAGGTTTTAAAGGTTCTCCTTTAGGAAAGAAGTTTCTTCTGTACATGTTGAAATCATACAAGACTTTATGACAGATGCAACAAGATATGAAAACCTATGTTTAGAGACTATCATTATCAAATGAGTTGTAAAGTAGAGAGATACAGCCTCACAAAAGGTGTTCAACACTTTAATGACATGTATCCAATGTAGAATCTGGCTGCCTGGTAGACCTATGAATTAATGTTTTTTTAAATACATAAGATAAATTTCATAGGATTATGTAGGAAAATAATTATGTTCAAATGCAATTATCTATACATGTACACACATATATGTATATATACATATCTATGTTTTTGAAAGCCAACAAATTTAACCCTAGGTTAAGAACTTTTGACTTTTGCTATATATGCTAAAGTCTTCCTTTTGTTTGTATATACCATTATACCAGTTCAAATCCTATAATAAAATAGTGTCTTCTCAGTAACAAGAGAACTAATAATTTGTTTAGAAGAAATCAAGTGGACAAGAAATGCCTATTGTCTAGATTGTGACATGAAGATGGAAAGGTAACTCATTGAATTATTCTGTTAGAACATATATCTAGGGAAAGAATTGAAGACTGATAATGAGTTAGGCAGAAAAAGTGATAAAAGTAAGAGAGCAGGTTGGATTATATTTGAGAAATAAGGAAATACTTTCAATGATTCTTGGTGAACCCTGATAAAAATATCCATTATTGTTAAAATCAATAATCCTATACTTTTATATGAACTTATGATTTTACAAATTCACCCAAGGCCATTTAAACTATTATTCATTGTTCTGTGTTCCCTCCTATTTTCTTCTTTTAAGAAAAATGGTTTTTAAATGACTTGAAAAACAATAAGCAGAATGGCAACTCCTTAAGAAAATTGTTTGATTTTTAATTCTTAATTTCAGGGATCCACCATTGAAAAGTGACCAACATACAAAGAGAAGGAGATAGTTACTTCATATATTTTAATTATTGCACTGTTTCTGTAATTGGGTCTAATAGTGAAGAAAGTTTTGAGGTCATCTGCTCTAATATTCACCTAAAGTATGAATTCTTTTTTTCTTTTTCTTTAATTTATTTACACATTACTAAAATATTCTTGTTTAAGAGTAAACAAAATACCCTTCCCCACAAAAATATAAAACCTCATGAGAAATAAAAGAAAGATAAAAAATGTGTTTCAGTCTGTGTTCTGATACCATCAGCTCTGTCTTCATCATAAGTCCATCATAGTAGTTACTTCCATACTTTTCCACAGTTGTTGTTGCTGATTGTAATTCCTTTCATCCATTCATCCCTACTACCATCTATTATATTTTCTCTCTCCTTTCACTCTGCCCCTTTTCAAAAATGTGCTGTGGTGCAGTCAAGTGGTGCAGCAGACAGTGTACCAGCCTTGGGGTCAAGAAACCCCAAGTCATCCCGCCACAGACACCCAGAAACCACTTGGCCCCTTGGTCCCAGACAGACAACCCAATCCCAGAACCTTGCAAAAGTAAGGATTATCTGATTATCCTCTCCTATGATCTACCCTCTCCTCTATCATCCACATCCCACTCCCCTCCCCCTGTCCCTCTTCTCTCCTTTTTCTTCTAGATGTCTATACCCTATTGAGTGTGTATGCTGTTTCCTCTCTGAACCATTTACAATGAGAATGAAGGCTCCCTCATTCCTCCTCCTTTCATACCATTGCAAAAACTACATGAAATATCTTTTATATAAAATATCTTAGCCTAATATACCTCTCCTTTCTCTTACTCCCAATGCATTTCCTTTTACCCATTGGCTCCATTTTTACCATATATCAAATCTTCAAATTCAGCTCTCTCCTGTGTCTCATCTATAAAAGTTCCTTCTACCTACTCTATTAAATGAGAATGTTCTTATGAGTATTATCAGTATCATCTTTCCACACAGTTCATCATCATTAAGTCCCTCATAATTTACTCCTCTTGTCCTCTCTCTATGCTTCACCTGAGTGCTGTACTTGAAGGTCAAACTTTCTATTCAGCTCTGGTCATTTCATCAGAGCATTTGAAATTCCCCTGTTTCATTGAAAGTCCATCTTTTCTCTCCGAAGATGTTCAGTTTTGCTGGGTAGTTGATTCTCAGTTGCAGTCCAAGCTCTTTTGCCTCCCAGGATATTATATTCCAAGCCCTATGAGCCCTTAATGTATTTGCTGCTAAGTCTTGTGTGATCCTGACTACAGCTCCACAATATTTGAATTGTGTCCTTCTAGCTGCTTGTAATATTTTCTCTTTGACTTGGGAGTTCTGGAATTTGGCTATGCTATTCCTGGGGGTTATTTTTTGTTGTTGTTGTTGTTCTCTTTCTGGGGGAGATTGGTGGATTTTCTCAATTTCTATTTTACCCTCTGCTTCTAGTATATCAGGATGATTTTCCTGTAGAAATTTTTTAAAAATAAGGTCAAGGCTCTTTTCCTGATTGTGACTTTCAAGTATCCCAATATTTTTAAATTTATTTTTCCTAAATATGTTTTCCAGATCAGTTGTTTTTTCAATGAAATATTTCATGTTTTCTTCTAATTTTTCATTCTTTTTGTGTTGAACTATTGTGTCTTGATTTTTCACAGTCATCAGCTTCCTTTAGCTCCATTCTACATCATAAGGATTTGTTTTCCTCAGAGAGCTTTATTTCCTTTTCCATCTGGCCAATTCTGCTTTTTTTAAAGCATTCTTCTCAATAACTTTTTGAACTGATTTATCCATTTGACCTAAGCTTGTTTTTAACATGTTATTTTCTTCAGCATTTTTTTTTGGATCTCTTTGACTAAGCTGCTGACTTTGTTTTCATGTTTTTCCTGTATCTCTCTCATTTCTTTTCCCAATTTTTCTTCTATCTCCCTTACTTGATTTTCAAAATCTTTTTTTTTTTTTTTGAGCTCTGTCATAGTTGCCCAATTTCTATATTGCTTGGAGTCTTTAGAGGTAGAAGCTTGCACTTTCTCATCTTCAGATTGAATATTTTTTGTTAGGTTTTTGCAAGGCAAATGGGGTTAGGTGGCTTGCCCAAGGCCACACAGCTAGGTAATCATTAAGTGTCTGAGACCGGATTTGAACCTAGGTACTCCTGACTCCAAGGCCGGTGCTTTATCCACTATGCCACCTAGCTGCCCCTAGATTGAGTATTTTGATCCTTCATAGGATCAAAGTAATTGTCTATGGTGAGATTCCTTTTTTCCTGTTAACTCATTTCCCCAGCCTGTGCCAGTTTTTGGGGTGCTTCCTTAGCTTTTGAGTATTACTGGAACACACCCCCCCCCACACACACAAGGAACTCATTGTGTGAGGCTCTGGCTGCTCTCCTGGTCTGTGAATGACCACAAGCTCACCCCTCTGTCCCAGAGACTGTGGGGTGGGGGTGTCCCTGCTCTATGGGGGGCCTAGACTTTGACCAGTGTCTGAATGTGGTCACAGCCCCAGAGTTATGTTCCAGGGACAGAGGACAGATTTTGGCAGTCTCCCTCCACTCCCTTACCTTCCTTGAGCTCAGCACTCAGGTCACAGTTGCCAGGGAGCCCCTGCTGGATGACTCTACAGGCCTGCTTCCATTTCTGGGATCTAGGCTACACTAAGTGCCAGCCACACTGAAGTTCTGGGCTGTGCTGCGGTTGTGCTGAGGACCTGGGCTTCACACTTCCTGTGACAGAGATGTACCTGCTAATCCTCCAAGTTGTACTTGATGCTCCCTGGGGTGTAGGTCAGGAAACTGCTTCTGCTGCCAGGAGCCAACACTGCCAGGTGCCCTGGGGGCTGTTCCTGGGAGCCTGGAGCTCCTTCCCTCCAGCACAATGCCACTCCTCCAATCTTGTGGAATAGAGCTTCCCACTATTTTCCAGGTTACCTTTGGCTGGAGAATTGCCTCACTGGATCTTTCTGTGGATTCTATCTCTTGAAAATTTAGAGTCATAATTTTAAGGTTTTTGAAATATTTTGGAGAAAGCACCTAAGAGAGGCTCTTCTGCTACAATCTTGGCTCCACCCTAAAATGTGACTTATTGCTACAATATTCCCCTAAAGTAGTCATTCAACCTCAAAAATGAGAAACTCATGACTTCCCAAGTAAGACCACTCTATTTTTGTACAATTCAATTTGAAGGCTTTTCTATCTATTGGGTCTTAATTGGCCTTTATTGCTTTCATCCATTCATCCTAGTTTTACCCTCTGGGGACAAGCAAAGCAAGTTGAATCATAATTCAAATCAATTAAACCAATTTATTATTAAACATATATTTATTTATTAAGTACTGAATGGAAACAAAAAAGAAAAAATCAACATTCATATTGAGGGAATTAGAATTATCTTAATTATTTAACATCAAAGCATGGTTTAAAATAGAATTAATAATAATTAAGAGAAAGGCTTTTTATATGCAAAAAGTAATAACAGGAAATGGAAGTACCCAGGTCTTGTGATTGATGGGCTATAAGATCCAAGAGTGTTGAATTTTCATGTGTTTGCTTTAGAAAATAGAATAATACTTTTAGTTATATTTTTTCAAGAACATTTTTATTCTGAGCATTCTTCCATGAAAGACCTTTCTGACAGTGTCATTTTCTGATACTTTCCTACAGCTTGTACTCTTTTCATAGATGCAAAAAAAGGTGACAATGTTTTAGCAACTTTCTACATTTAATGAATTAAACTTTCAGGAAAGTATTCCTTCCAAGGCAACATTACATAGTTTGAATTTTATTTTCTTCTCTCTCTTTCTCATTGAGTTCCCCACATTTGTGAATTATATCAGCCCCTGCTTGGAAAATGCAGAGAAGATAAAGATGAGCCAGTAAGATAAGAAAACTGGAGCTCATCAATAAAATATTTTTCTAACACATTACCAAATCTGTGGAGGAAGATGTTATCTTCAGGTTTAGCATTGCTTGACTTACAAATCAGTGCCAGTAGAGAAATCAAATCTTTTTCTAATCAGCTCTCAAGGAATCTCATATTTTCAGGGAGCCACTAAAACCTGTTTGCTGCACTTGCAAATTAACTACTGAAACATTAACCTCAAGATCAAACTCTTTTTATAGGATATCATTTTGAGAAAGTAATTCAGATAAGGCCAATATATAAATCCGAGGTTCATAAGCTTGTCCATGCAGGAAGAACCAATGCTATGGAGTAGGTCAGGAAAGGTAAGCGATTTCAATATCTGGTTTTAAAAATTACTTTAAAGAAAATCAATGCATACTGACATTTTGAAATGGTGACAATGAATGTTCAATAAAGTGAATTTTGAATGATATTTTTTCCCTGCCCCTCATTCTACCTTTCTTTACGACAATGTTCACACACTATTCAGTGTTATAAAAGCAAGCATTTTGGGGGAGTTCATATCACAACTCAACAATAGCTTTAAGAATACATATGAGGCTAACAGAGGTTAAAAATGAAAATTAGTCCTAATTTGAATTGTTTAATGAACCTGGTAAATGGGGAGTGGGGATATAGATTCTTATGAATAACAACAATAAAAGCTAATCAGGAGTAGTAGTAATCAATACCATTTTGAAGAGAACTTAAGTTTAATCATACATCTGGAGTACGGCTGTGGATAGCTAAATTATGACAATCAAAAACTAGAGAATTATCTAGGATTGTTTGTTTTTATACTAAAACTAAGAACTCCAAAGATACCTCCTTTATTCTTTTCTTAAACCATTTAAGAAGGAGCAGGATATAGGGATCAAGAGCCCTCGATCTGGAGTCAGAAGACTGGGTTTGAATCTTAGAGCTACTTTCCACCTGCTACTTATGTGACCTTCGTCAAATTTATCATGCTATGTCTCTGGCAAGTTTTGTTGGTTAGTCATTTCAGTTGTTCCTAACTTTTTGTGACACTATTTTGCCGGGGGTGGGGACGTGGTAGGTGGGGTGTCCTGGGATATTGGAATTGTTTGCCATTTACTTTTCCCAGTTCATTTCTCAGTTGAGGGAATTGAGGCAAACAGGGTCAAGTGACTTCCCCAGGGTTACACAGCTAATAAGTGTCTAAGGTCACATTTGAACTCAGGAAAATAAATCCACCAGACTTCAGGTCCTGTGCTTTGTCCTTGTACCACCTGGGCAGCAGTCATCTATAAACTGAAAGTTTAGACTAGATAGTATCTAAGGTCTCATCCAATTTGGAATCTATGGTCCTATGATTTAATGACTGTCCCTTGAAAAACATTCAGCCTGATAATGTTCAAAATTCAATAGCAATCTCTCAGCTCATACAAATGTCTTTCTTCCTAATTTAGAGATTGCTCTGGGCTAGAGGAAGGGAAGAGGTACTATAAGGAGAAAGCACAGACCTCCTTTCAAGAAGATAACCATAACTGCTATTTTGTAACTCATCACATTGGTAATTGCTTTGAAATTAAGTTGTCTTTATCTCATAACATTATCCTTAAAGAGGAAAATTATATGAAAACAATTTTCTTGTCAACATAAATTATTTAACGCAAATTCTACTGATTAAACAGATTAGTACTAGCACTGATAGGTGATTGTGGATAAAAAAATGTTTGGGGTTTTGGGGGGTTATTTTTGGTTTTTATTTGCTAACCTTCATTCATTTTTTTATTATTCCTTAATCTTTTTTTCCCAAGATGTTTTCTATTTTAAATACTCATGATGAGATATTTGTTGTTTTGTTGTGTCTGACTCTTCTTATTTGGGTTTTTTTTGACAGTGATACTGGAGTGGTTGACCATTTCTATCTCCTACACATTTTACAGATGAAGAAACTGAGGCAAACAGGATTAAGCAATTTACCCAGGGTCAGAAAATTAAATGTTTGAGATCCAATTTGTACTCAAATCTTCATGACTCCAGGTCTGGTACTCTATCTAAGTTGCCTTAGGTGGTGCAGTGGATAGAGCACTGACCTTGGAGTCAGGAGGACAGGAGTTTGAATCCAGATTGAGACATTTGAATCTTAGTAGCTGTGTGACCTTGGACAAGTCACTTCACCCTGATTGCCTCACATTCAGGGTCTTCTCTAGCCCTCCTGATTCACATCTGGCCACTGGATTCCAGATGGTTCTGGAGGAGAAAAGCTGATGATTTAGCACAGCCCCCTCATTCAAATCCAATTCATGTGCTTGTCATGACATCACCTCCCTGATGTTGTGGTCTTCTTAAAAAATGAATGATAAACATTATTATTATAATTATTATAATAATTATAATAATTATAATAATTATTATTATTATTATCCTAGCCACCTAGAGATATTTTAGTAGTACATACTGAGTTGAATTAGCTCATTTTTCTTACTGTACCAGGGCTATCTCACAAACCAAAAGGAAAATACAACTTCAAGGATAATACTTGTTCCTAGAACAGATTTTTGTTCTATGGAAGCATATTTTTAATAAAAGTAGATTTTGGAATAACAAACAGAAGCAGCTCCAGCTAACTAATGCCCTTAGGAACAATAATTTATTTCAATTTCCTATTCCTGGTCTAGGGCCTGTGGCTCCTCAAAAACCTTATTCTAGCTCCTGATGAGCTCACCATATACATTCCAAATTTTTATTTCTAAAATGTAGTCTATAAGCCAGGTGATGTTTATTTATTCAATAAGTGCCAAATAGTCCTAGGGATCTTAAATTCCACAACTTTTCAAATCCTGAGTATCTCCTTTTATTCAACAAATGGGCAAAGGAAGGACATAGATCCCAAGAAAATTTAAGGAGTAAGTTCATTATTTCTGCTATGTACTGAATCACTGTAGGCCTTTTTGAATACAGATTCAACTTCCTAAAACTCAGAGGGTTTTGAGACAATCTTTTACACCATAAACTCAATATAATTAATATTGCAAACAAAACTCTTAAATTAGTCTTAAAGGTATTTAATACAGGAAAACACTCACCTACATACATGACACCTCTGGCTTTAGAGCCTATCTATTTTCTAATTTGCTGTAGAGAAGCTGTTTTATCTCTGGAAAGCTAGTCTTTAAAAGATGATTATTTTAATAAAATTTGATCACTTCTGAATAATTTGAATGTAGAGTTTGGGGATTTTACCTGTATACTGAGCATAATGGTTCTTTTGTTTATAAATAGAACATTTGAAATGATTATTATCTTACTTTTTCATCATACTTTTGCTTTCCACTCAACCACAGAATGCTGGGAATGGCTTTACAAACTAGTGGATTATAATCTATCTATATATTATATTCAATATACTAAATATATAATATATATAATTATTTAATCACAATTATAAGATTCAGTGTTGTGGATGGAAAGAACAAAAGATCTTAGTTCATATTAATTCTCTGAATGTTTTTTTCCTTATCTTTATACTTTAGTTCTCCAAAAAATACCTATTGGATTTTGAGACTTAAAGGAAAAATGAAAACTACTACTAAATATAGTATAAGGAAAGGACCACCATATTTAGTGTTAGAGACTTGAAGTCTAGCTCTAACACTGGTGAAATCATTTGAGGCATCAATAGGCATGGGTTTCTTCAGCTCTAAGTGATAAGGTTGAATCGAAGACTCAATTTTTATTCCAGTTTGAAATCTATAATTCTATGAATTCTTGCTATTCTCAAAGTATAAATTTTCCCAATATATTCAGTGACTAGAAATAAATGCTAAAAACTCACAATCATCACTTAATTATAATTATTCTTGTTGGGCAGAAGAGGAAACAGATTTAGGTTAAATGCTTAACAGTCAGAATTTGAACCCGTATTTTGTGACTGTCAAGTTTAATATTTGTCATGTACTGGTCTGCCTCTAAGTAAAAGTAGAACAAAAAGGAAAAGGAGGAACTTTTCTTCCTCCTCATGCAGTTTTGATTTACACTTTTATCACTGAACCTGATAGAATGTATAGGGAATCACTTGTTAACACCTGTAGCAGCTGAATTTGGATAAAATTCAGTAGCATTCTTCATAGCTTTTGTTGTTTCAAACAAAGTAGTACTGTTGGCACCAGATTTCAATCTCAATTACCATCTTCATCACCACCACTATTGTTCTCTTTCTCTTCCTTTTTCTTTCTTCTCCTTCCATCTCTCCCTCTCCCTCAAAATCAGTAGTATAGTTCATGTGCAAAAGAGGGTTCTATTTTGGATTATCAAAGAAGAATCTCAATGAATCCACATTACTAGACACATAGGGCTTAATAAAATTTATTTATCACTTGTTTTGGAATTGAAAATACTTATTAGATTAGGGAACCTAGTCAGAGACTAGGAAGGAAATGTCATTTAACAAAATAGACTGAACATTGACTTTGCACTGAAAGCAATGACAGATATTTTGTATTTGTGTTGTTGGCAAGAATAAAAAAAGATAATATGTTTCTTCCCTTTCAGAGTCAAACTAATCAGGGAAATAAATAAAATCAAATCAGAAAGTTTAAAAATATTCAAAGAAAGAATAAATTATCTATCACTTTATAGTATAAAAGACTGCAAATTCACATAAATCAATATCTAGTCTGATACATTGCATATATATATATATTACATATATATTTAGTTGGACTTTTTTTTTAAATTTAAAGAATGATAAAAGAATGACAGTTCTGAGAACCTATGAGACAAGGGTCCTTTAGAGAAAAATACATAGGAAGAGAAAACCACCAAGAAAACAGATCCCAGGTTTTGCTAAAAGTGCGTAAAACTGCTTTAGAGATTATTTGAGTAGAATGGAAACTTCACCCTGGAAGCAAGTAGTGCAAATTATTCCAGTGCAAACTATTTCCTAAGAAGGTCAAAAGTCATGAGCTTTTGTCCTGCACATGAATTTCTATACTCACATGCTTTTGTTAATTTTGTATTAACTCTTCTCGGTAGATACTATGTATTGACTGGAGAGTATGACCTTGTTTTGTGATTTCCATGGTTAAATCATGATTCTTTCTGCTGTTTCATTTTGTCTAATGAATTTTTCATGATTATGAGTTAATGATATCAACTTGTTTAGCTGAGCATAGCATTGAGAGTTCAGGAACTATTGCTGCTAGTAATAGGTATATAGCTCTCCTACCCTAGGGTTTCTCCTTGGACCCTAACTGTGAACTATATTGGGTAAACATTCATTAATCTTCTAGTTTGAGGGGAGACTGGGGTGAATGAGACAGTCCAGAGGGAGAAGAGATTTAGGGAAATTAGGTGTCTCATTGTGTGTTTCATGTCAAACCCAATGCATATATTTAATAATCTAGACTACTGCTCATTAGCCAGTATATTGAGCCACATTAGTAAATTATTATGTCTTTTCTTACAATGTTCTATCTTCTCTCCCCTTTACATGAAACTGAGTTACCCTTATTTCTTGGAACTTGAATTACATTGTTTTTTCATTCCTTTTCCCTTTGGCATCTTTGCAATATCTGACACTGCTTTTACCCTCTTCTCCTAGATATTTCTCCCTAGGGTTTTGTGCTACCACTTTCTTCTGTTTCTTCTATTTGGCTGATAACTTCTTAGTTTCCTTAGCTGGATCTTCATGCAATTCATACTTCCTAACCATAAAGGCATCCTAAAACTTGAACCTGGGCACCCTTTTCTTCTCATTCTAAATAATCTCACTTGATGGTCTCATCAACTCTCAGGGATTTGATTATCATCTCCATTTATGATAACCAGATATTTATTATCTAACCCTAATATTGCTTCTGAACTACAGTTATGTACCTGACTCTTGGACATATTAGATTGGATGAACACCTCAAACTCAGTATGTCTCAAGCAGTATCTTTCCCCTTCCTAATCATCCCCCATTTTCCAAATTTCCCTTTTACTGTCAAGGATACCACCATTCATACAGGTTTATGACCATGATGTCACTCTTGATTCCTCATTCCCTTAAATCCCACATTTCCAAATCTTGCCGCATCTTATAATTTCTATTCTCATAACAACTCCTGTATACAACACCTTTTCTTTACATTGCCTGCCAAATAGCTCTCTTACTTAAAGGAGTTTTTCCTTTAAAACTAGATCACCTCTTAAGGGACTAAGTATTGTGTCATTAAAACAAATTGTGAGCTAAATGTTTTTTTCTTAGGAATCATGTGACTTAAGGCTGAAGGGACTATTTCTTTACAACCAAGATAATATAGGCTCTTATCACCTTTTGCCTGGGTTTTTGCAATAGCCTTTTTTCTTGTTCTTCCTACCATAGGCATTCTACAGCTTCAATCCATTCTTTATTCAGCTGTCAAAATTACTTTTCTAAAGTATAGGTCAGATTATGTAACTCTCAATCTATATGATCTTTGAAGCTTTTTATAACTTGGCCCCCTTCTACCTTTCCAGTTCACTTGTATCTTATCATCCTCCAAGTATTCTACAATCTAGTATATTCCATTTCCCAAATCCATGCCTTTGCTCTGTCTATCCATCATGACTTCCATGTTCTGTCTCCTTATCTCTGTCTTTTAGTTTCCATGAGTTGTTTCAAGGGTCAGTCCAAATACCATGACCAGGTGGCTAAAGTCTTCGATATTAACTTGAAATCTATTCCCTATATATCTTTCATGGATTTAATTATTTACAAGATGTTTCCCCATTAGAATGCATACTCCCAGAGGGCAGGCATCCTTTTTTGCCTTTTTTTGTATCCCTAGCACCTGGCACAGTACTTAAGTCAGCATTTAAGTGCTTGATTTGAAGATAATCTGGGCATTCTGGAGAGAATTTTTTAAAATATATTTTTAATTTATGGAAAAAAGTAAGCATTTCCATAACATAGTATGATAAAAAAAAATGATTATAAACAAAACTGAAAATCTATGCACAACTTCCTATTCTTTTCATATACACAACAAAATTGTCATGTAAATCTTTTCATTTTTTTCTTTCCCCTGTATCAACCCCTGCCCCAGATGGCTACCATTACAAACACATACATACATACACATATATAAATGTCTATGGTCATACTTCTAGGATATCAGAAACAGAACTTAATCCTATGCCTTCTTACATAGAAGATCGGAATTGCAACTAGTGATTCATTGTGTTGCTTTCACTCCATAATACACAGTCTCAATTTTAGTTTGGGGAGAATGAAAGCTAGTATACTGTAGAACAGGTTTAGAGCAAATATTGCAAATGGCATCAAAGAACCTAGTTTTGAATTTGAGCCTAAGTGACCCTGGGCAAGTAGCTTTACCTTTGTGGGTCTTAGTTTCCTCCTCTAAAAACAAAAGAGATTGCTTTAGAGAATATTGGATAGTCCCTTCAGCCTTAAGTCACATGATTCCTAAGAAAAAAACATTTAGCTCACAATTTGTTTTAATGACACAATACTTAGTCCCTTAAGAGGTGATCTAGTTTTAAAGGAAAAACTCCTTTAAGTAAGAGAGCTATTTGGCAGGCAATGTTTATTTACCAGGATTTAGAAATTTCAAAATGTACCCTCAAAGGTGTAGGCTCTGTAGAACAACATCTTTTTCTGATGCCTGTGTATAATCATCTCTGAAAGATAAAGTGAAATAAGAAAAGAAAAGAACTTCGTGCAAAATCTCTCACTCTGGGTATCCACAGATGTAAAAGCAGAGCCTCAGAGACATTTACATTTTTTCTAAGATACTAAAAACCCTGGAGTCCCTCCAGCTTCCTATTGGCATTGCTTATGGTGGGTGTTTAACCACAACTTCATCTTTATTGTCACTTTCATCCCAACAAACACATTTAGTTGTTGGGGAGTATGCGATTTTGTTTCAAGAACACAGTGGTGGACACCTAGATGACAGCTTTTTCCTTTGCTGTTCAGATTCCACATTGTATAGCCAATGTTGAAAGAAAAGGGAAAAAAGGGATATTTTTAAAGCAACAAAGGAATAACCCATTTTACTAAATGCTTTCACTGCTGCCTGGGCAGCAAGTAATCTCATTGGGTGGCAAATAACTGGAAATTGCAGGGATGCCCGTCATCCTATTTTATTTTTTAGATGTGAAAATTGGCTTATTTATTTAATTCTCCATTCATTTACTAATCAAAGCTGAGTCTGTAATGATAACTAACATCAAGAACATGGCATATAGAAGGAAACAGAAACATTCACGTTATTCATTCACAGAAATTCACACACTTCTGAAACATCAAGCAAAGATAAATTATAAAAGGTAGGAAATGAGACACTTATAATGGGTGTTTAGGCAATGGAGTGAATTTTTCTGGTCTTATTTATTTAGTTGTGTGTGTGTGTGTGTGTGTGTGTGTGTGTTTGTGTGCGTGTGTGTGCGTGTGTGTGTGCGTGCGTGCATGTATGTGTGTGTGAGAGACAGAGAGAGAGAGAGAGAGAGAGAGAGAGAGAGAGAGAGAGAGAGAGAGAGAGAGACTGTGAAAAAGGAAATTCTTTATTCAAAGACATTAGAGTTAAGTTATAAAGGATGAGTAGTCCTGTTGGCTTTTTCTTTAGCTATCTCAAAGTCTTCTGAACTAAAATACTCTTGGACCAAATCAAAAGCTATAGAATAAGAGATATATGGGCTACTCTGAATGGTTAGGCAAAGAAAGTATATTATATGTCTTACATCTCATATACCTCCTCACCTCTGTAAGGGTTATAAATAGTTTCTAATATCATACAGTTTTTTTGTTAAAAATGATTTTTTTATTAAACTAATTATAACTCCTTTATAATTCTGATGTAAATCTATGTAGTGTCAAATTTTGTTGCTATTGTCAAAGCTATCTATTGAAACTAGAAATTTTGCTATTTGGGACATGCTTTGAAAGGGATGTTGGGACTTTGAACTTGCCCTCAAATTCATTTTTTAAAACATGGGATCAAGGCTGAATAAGCTGACATTAGGAATTAGGGTTAGGGACAGCTTCAGTTGGGAATTACCTTTTTTTGCCTCTAATTTCATATCCATTCTCTAAGATGAAGTGCTCTGATGATTTCCTATGTTAACTAATTAATTTTTCTGACCAAGTACTAATTTCAATTTTGCTTCTGCTTCTACTTTACTAATAGAATAGAAATGAAAATTTATTGGGGAGGGGGGAATTTATACTCTAGGACAAAATTCAAAGCACTTCTCCCTTAGTTATGGACGTGGATGCTATTCTATTTTCAGTGACTAAAATTAAATTCGTTTCCATTTAATACAAACATATTGAGCAAACACTTTAACTAAATTTTCTAAAAACCAGTGATGTTAATGGTTATTTAAGACTTAAGCCTCATATTTTATCATTATTGATGTCATTAGCTTCTGAAGATTTGAGCTTAGAAATATGTTTGGAATACATTTTGAGTAGAGAGATATGCTATAGAATGTAACTAAACAGAGGGTGTTTTCTTTAGAATATACCAACTATCCCTGAGGAAGACTAGCAATTGGACTGCTTTAGCTCTATCTGATCTGGAAGGAAACATTGCTGTTCTCTCATACAACCTATTCTGGGTCCATTGTGGTTGTTCCTTAAGGCAGCAGTTGTGACTTTATTCTCTTTTTCCTCAGTTTTGCTCATAGTAGATATTTAAAAGACAATTCAGCAGCCTAATATATTTAACTTCTATAATAGATTTAGTTTCTCTACCAATGAATTTCCATAATGACTTTTGCTTTAGTAACTTAAAAATAAAATAAGCATATTCAAGTACAAATATAAATATTAAAGGAACTATTCATATTTTTTCTAATAAAGATTATAACTACAGAAGTTGAAATTTAAATTTTTCAGAGTGCTTTATAAGTATTATCTCATTCAACCTTCATTACAATTAAATAAGATAGGCACTCCAGGTATTATTCTCACCATTTTACAGACTGAAAAATGAATACTAATGAATACTGAGAAGTTAAATGGTCAAACAATTGGTTAAGTATCAGAATTAGGATTTGAACTCCAGATCTTTTAGTTCACAAGTTCAAGGCTGTATTCATTATTCCATAGCTGAAAGACTCTAAGGAAGGAAGAAAGGAAGAAACAAAGGAAAGAAGGAAGGAAGGAATAATTTATTAAATGCCTAGTATATGCCAAGCACTCTGTGAACAACTTCAGCCAGTATCTCTTTGATCCTTGTAACAATTTTGGTAGGTAGGTACAATTATCATCCCCATTTTGAGGGAACTGAGGCAAAAAGAGGTTACAATTAGTGAGGTTTGAGGTAGGATTTGAATTCAGGTCTTCCTGATTCAGGTCTGGCCTGCTATCCAAAGAACTTATTCTTACTGAACTCAGTGCTCTTCCAGGCAAATAGAACTGACTACCTGGGCCCCTGACCTGCTGCAATGATTGGTGGTAGGAAGGGCAGGGAATGAGAAATGAAGAATTAACAAAAAAAGTGTAAAGTACTATAAGGATGTTGGTTATTACAACTGTCACTAAGAACTCACATGAACCAACAGTGGAAGTAGTGTAGTATAATGTATTCAAAATCTGTACTTCAACACTTAAAAACTGGAACTGTAGAGAAGCCATTGGAGCTTATAGAGTCTTAGTTTCATTATATGTAAAATTATGAGATTTAATGCCAGAAGGAATCTTAGAAAAACTCTATATCAATCCTCCCAAATTACTGAAGAAATGGTAGTATAGAATGTCTCACCATAGGTCAGAAAAGTGGTTAAGTAGCAGAACCCTGGTCCTATGATGGCAAAGTCAACATTCTTGATACTATGCCATGGCTGTCTTCTTTGACCAAGGACAATTAAGTGGAAGACATATGTATTTATAAAATTCTAAATTAAAGTTAGATAATTACTTGCTTCAAAATATAAATGCTTACATCACCCCCAGACTGGGATACTCAAAACCTGACTGCATAGGGTTATTGAATGATGGGGTGTAGTAAAACATCTTTTTCACTTTGTAAAATGAGAATAAACCAGATCCTCTCCAGTTTTTTTTTTCCATCTGTTCCTTGCATTCGGCCTGCTAAGTCAATTTACCAAACTCAAGGATGCCCCAGGCTTTTTAGAGTCCTTTGAGATTCTTAATCACTCCTCTTCCACTGTCCCTTTCCTGTTTGCCCTCTGTTAGAAATTTAAGTGTGTAAAGAAATTCCTGATGTTTCTGCTTTGCAGGTCTAAAAGAAATTGAAAAATTATATCCCCCCTTTCTCTTAATTTTGTCAATGGGCTCCAATAGATCACTGGAACCTTGGAAGGGAAACTGGATGAAATCTAAAAATATCAAATTATTGGTGAATGATGAAAAACCATTCTAATAGAACAGAAATTTTTACTTTCATAGGAGAACTTTTGAATTAATAAATATAAGTGCTCAATCTATTAGCTCAGTCTACAGTATTATTCAATAGTAAATCTCAGAGATATGCCCAGAATAATACTAATAATGTCATGTTTGTAGAGTGTTTTTATAATATATTGGTTTATTCTGATTGTTCATGATGGGGAAATAGAAAGAAGTAATACTTAAGGAAATGTGGTCATAATCAAATTCAATAATATATGTAAAAACATTTTGTAAATCTTAAAGTGCTACACAAGATCAGCTTTTTATTATTCCTGAAGGCTATGCCAATATAATACAGGCTCCCAAGTCAGCAGTGGGATGAACAGATTGTGCATGTTTGTTGTCTGATGACCACAAGTCTCAAAGACCATCTGTTAAAACATGAGTTGTGTCAGGGGAGAAAATACCTACACTCATGAAACAAACAGGTCTTTTTTTTAATGTTCTGAGTGGAACTTTGAGTAAGTCACTTGCTATTTTAGAACATTAGTTTCCTTCTTTTAAAGTATGTATGGGGGAGGATTAGAGTAGATGACTTCTAAACTCCCCTCTTGTTTTCTAAGATTGGTAAATGGAATATTTTTAATATTGTTATCATCTAGATACCATAAGTCAATTAGGAAGACAAGGAATAGTTATCTGTCAGATCTATGGATAAGGGAAGAATATATGACCAAAGAAGAGATAGAGAACATTATAAATTACAAAACTGATAATTTTTGCACAAACAAACCAATGCAATAAAGATTAGAAGGAAAGCATAAAGATGAATAAGTTTCATAGCCAGTGTCTCTGATAAAGGACTCATTTCCAAAATATATATACTGAGCTCAAATTTAGAATACACATCCAATTGATAAATGATCAGAGGACATAAACAGCAATTTTCAGATGAAGAAATTAATGCTCTCTATAGTCATTTTAAAAAATGTTCTAAATTGCTTTTGATCAGAGAAATGCAAATTAAAAAACTTTAAGGTACCACCTCACCCTTATTAGATTGATCAAAATGACAAAAAAGGAAAATGATAAATGTTGGAGGGGATGTGGAGAAACTGGGACATCAATTCACTATTGGTGGAGTTGTAAAATGATTTAACCATTCTGGATCCAATCAATTGGGAACTTTGTCCAAAGGACCATATAATTGTTCATATCCTTTGATTCAGCAATACCACTACTAAGTCTGTATCCCCAAAAGATTATGAAAATGGGAAAAGGATACATATTACAAAAATATTTATAGCAACTATTTTTATGGTAGCAAAGCAATTGGATATTGAGGTGACACCTATCAATTAGGGAATGGCTGAACAAGTTATGAATGCAATGGAATATTATTGTTCTATAAAAAATGATGATAAGGTGGATTTCAGAAAAGCCTGGAATACTTATGTGAATTTATGTTCAATGAAGTGAGCAGAACCAAGAGATCATTCTACATAGTTCCAGCAACATTGTGAGATGATCTACTATGACAGATTTACTTTTCTCAGAAATAACACTGATCAAAGATGATTCCAAAAGACTTAGTAAATAAAATGCTATCCACATCCAGAGAAAGCACTCTAGAGTTTGAATGCAGCCCAAAGAATACTATTTTTACTTTTTAAAATTTGTTTTTAGGTTATTTCTTTCTTGGGCTTTTTCCCTTTTGTTCTGATACTTTTTTCATAACATGACTAATATGGAAATATTTTTAACATGATTGTACATGTATAACCCATTTCAGATCACTGGTTCTATAGGGGAGAATGAAGGGGGGGAAAATTGAAAAAATTTGTAAATAAAAATCCTACAAAAATAAATGTTGAAAACTGTCTTTATATATAGCAATAAAAAATAAAATACTATTACTGAAAAATTGCTATTACCTACCTTGCTTATCTGTTATAATGAAAATGTTTCTCAAATTATAAAGTACTATAGAAATGTTAGTAATGATTTCAATCAAGAATATGTTAAATATTCATTCATATTTTCCTGTTTCAAAAAAAATGTTAAAGAACATAATATATTTTATAGGACTTGAAACAGAATCTCAAAATGTCTTGCTGGCCTCCCACCATGTTTCTTGAACTTCTTAAATGGACTCCAATATCAGCAAGTGTCTCACATAAAAGAAAACCTTAAAGTCTGCCAACAGTCTTTCTTCAATTCCACAATGGTTTTGTGAACCTCCATAGTTGTTTTAAGCTTTCACATGACTTAGAATATTGTGGTGGAAGTTCATTGGAAAACAATAGAGGTAATTTTATAGTAAGGTAGATCAAGGTCAAAATGACCCTGACTTAGATTTGGAAAGACTTTATTAGACTTAGCCAGTATACATGTAATAGATCAAGTATTTTGACCACAATGAAGTGAAGTTATTGAGAGACATTTTTTTCTTCAAAAAAAAAATAGTGTAACCTGACCCTTCTTTGAATGGCTTTGATTTTCCTTACCTTTGGGCTCAATTATAATCTTTCCTATAGCTATTATGCCTTATAAAATTTATCAAGACAATAAAGATTAACTTCTATTGGATGAGTGTTTATGGGCAATGTCATTTATGTTTCAAGGCAGCAGACCATATAAAGTGTAAATAAGTAAACTATTATACAAATTAAATATATTCAAACAGGCAAGAATACATTTTATATACACTTTTAAAATCATGAATGTGTATATGAATATGAACACATAAACCAATGTTTATGGAGGTTTTATCTAATTTTGAAAATTCTTTTTATAGAAACTACTCTCTGATTAGCATTTATGGTCCTTTCTATGCTACATTTGATTATATTTCTATGATAATTCTTCCTTCCTATTTTATATAGACAAGATTTCTAAATGTAAGGGATTGTATTTAGATACCTTTAAATTTAATACAAAATACAAATTCTAAAATATAAATGTGCAATGTTGCTTTCCCTCAATGAATAAAGAGTAGGTTAAAGTATAATTAATATATATTTGTATAAATTCCTTTAGAAGTTAAAGAGGTTGTTTCTTCTTTTCACTACTAATTGATTAACTTTGGCAATTAATCAGCTATATCAAGGAGAATAAGGAACAGTCATATTATATTTTAAAGGGATTAGTTTAGTACAAGGGAAAGAATATTGGATTTGAGGTGAGAGGACATGGGTTTGGATCCTGATTTTTGTCTCTCATTAGCTATGTGAACTTGGTCAAAGCACTGAATGAGCTTTCTGTACCTCAGTCTCCTTAGCTATAAAATGTAGGTCTTTGACTATGTGATCTCTAGGGTCCCTATAACTATGATCCTAATAATGTGCCAAGTCTGCCACAAATAAAAATATAGCAACTGGGAAGACTAGAAATTAGAAGGAAATAACTCTTGCAGTTGACTTGGGCCACCCACCACCTTTTTTTCAATTTTCTTGCTTTATGCCCCAGTCTTTTTTTGTAACCACTATTATGTGTACTTTCCCACCTCCAAAAAGCCACAAAACTCTATAGTTTGAACTGATCAAAACTTTACTAGTTCTTATAGAAATATATAACATTAAAAAAAATCTCCATCCATTTTATTCTGCTATTGTCTATGAATCTCTTCAGTTATGGCTTTCTAATCACTGAGATAGCTTCTTTGGTCAGAAACACTCCACAATTACTGAATACCAGTCTACCAATCCCGCACACAGCTCCTTTATTGTTGATACTACCATCTGTCCTTATTTCCATTCACCATGTATATTAGTTGTTTGAATAGGTTCTGGGATAGAGAAGGTCACTTTATTGCTGCCCTCTAAGTAGAGGGTCATCATGAATAACCTCAAATTGCAGATGAGGCCAAACAGAAAATGACATCTATTGTTGACAAATGCTCTTGGTCCAGACTTAATGGTGGTCTAACAGCATTAAATATAGCAAATGTGAGACATGGGAAAACATAGAAGCACAAAAGGATTGAAGGGATTGCATTGTCTATATTGAGAGATTTTTTTCCCCCTTCCCAACCTTAACATTTTATTCCCCAAAACAAGGGGGGGTTCATTTTATTTCTAGCTAGCTTCTTTTGAACCACATTAATGATTGTAAATGTAACAAATAATTAGACAACTGAACTCATACCTAAATCTTTAAGTCATTATCAAAACATAGTATGGTCAAATAAGACCATTTGTTTGGTATACCAGAAGAATATACAAAACAGGGCCCCTTAGTGGGTCGTCCATTGAACAGGAGGCCATGGTACTGGTTGGAGTTATTCATGGAACAATGTCAGGTTGGGGGAAGGGTAAAACTATAAGGACAGAATACTACAGATGCCCGTTCTAGAGAAAATAATTTACAATACTCTTGAAATAGTCTTGAAGGGGCAAGTAAATTTGAAATACAAAATCACCGAGTCCTCTTTTTCAAAGAGATATACTCTTCTAGATCAGAGAAAAGATAATACCAAGGGGATTCAAGAGAGTTCAGAACAGCAGGGGAAGGACAGTATTTCCTGAAAGAAATTTTAAAAAAAATTTGCAGGAGATTTCAACTGAAATTCTTAGGGGAAGATTAGAAATAAGGAGGAAATAAGTACTTTTCCTCTGATGAGCGGGCAGGAATATGCTAAAAAAATTTTGTAGTTATGCAAAAGTCCTAGGCAGCTGGGTTAGAGAAAATCAATGTTGAAATATAAAGGTATGATAATACATTTTATTTTAAACATTGTTCTGTTTTGTATATCATATTGTAATATTGTAGCATTTACAAATTAGAGATTAATCAAAGTATGGTCTTAATTGGATAGTCATATTTCATATAGATTAGACATCAAAGAGTAGATGCAGATCCATATTTGCTTCTTTCAGGTATCTATGTCTGTGAAAAGTTTAACACATCTAGAAATGCCACTTTTGATGTGTTGTCAGGGAGAGGAAGGGCTGGCAGAGAAGCTGGAAGGAATACATCAATCTAAATCAGGAATCTTCCACCTGCAGACATTTTATACAGTGGCAAATATCACAGGTGTATTTCAGATTTATCCCTATGAAGTATCTGGAGTTACAAAAATACTGGGAACAACAGATTATGGAAATTATGGGAAACTGAGGAAAGTATTCTTGTCACAAAAGTGATGCTATAATTGCAAAATGATATAATACTAGCTACATAAGGAAACCCATTCATAACAAAAGGACTTAAATTGGAATATCAAAAATGTCCTAGGGTAATTGAATAGCATCAAATACTAAGTTGAGAAGCAATATGGAATAGTTCATGAAGAACTGGCTTTGAAGTCAAAAGAGGACTTAGCTTTACCACTGGCATTAGTTGAGCAAGTCACATAATCTTTCAAGGGTACTAGGCTACTCTCTAAGATCCAAGCAGGTGCCCTGAATTTCCTTATCTGGAAAGTCTCTATATCAAGGTATTTATGGGTCTATCCCAATTCCTACCTATAAAACTAAACATCAAAAAAGTATGCAACTATGCAGCCCAGGAAGGCAAAGGACCAATCAGGAGTATAAAGTTTTATTTTTTATTTTATTTTAGTAAGGCAATGGGGTTAAGTGGCTTGCCCAAGGCCACACAGCTAGATAATTATTAAGTGTATGGGACTGGATTTGAACTCGGATCTTCCTGACTCCAGGGCCAATGCTCTATCCACTGTGCCACCTAGCTGTCCCTAAAGTTTTATTTGTAAGGAGCTCACATTCTAATGGGAAAGGCAAATTATAAACAAGTATGTAAAAATAAGATACTATACCAAATGCAATCCTAAAATTTCATTAAAAAATCCCTTTCAAATATCAATTGAAGTTTTATGCTTTCATGTTAATTCAACAATCTTTTATTAATCCATCTACTCTGCTAAACTCTATGGATGTGAAGTAAGATGTGAAATAGACTCTGCTTCTCAAAAACTATCACAAGAACTTAGAGGAGAGAGGGAAAAAAATTTATTTAGTGAGGGTTAGTTTCAGCTAAGAAGTCAGCAATAGAAGAGGAGAGCCTGAAGGTCATAAAAAAGCAAGAACTTCAGTAGATGGAGATGTATTGGGTTGGATTCTATTCCAGAAACTGAGGTTGTAGGAGGGCATCAGAACCAGAAGTATTTACCTTTTTTCCAAAATACTCAGATTAGAAATAGAGAAATGATGTGCTGGTGTTTTAGGAATGTTACTCAGGCAGTATTATGGAGGATTGATTAGCAAGAAGGTAACATTAGAAGGAAAACACTCATTAAAATGTTATAGCAATAGAGTAGAAAAATTAGAATAGTTGCAGTTCTGTTGGAAATACTTGATATTGATGTGAGGTAGGTCTGTAGTGAAAGGGAGAGAGGAGTCAGGTTGATACACTAATAACAGGAGGATTGTTGTATTAGTAAAAGAAGTAGAGGAGTTAGAAAAAGGGACAGATTTAAGATAGTAGGATCACAAATTCAGAGCTGGAAGGGAACTTAGAAGCCCTAGGGTTCAACACTCTAGTCTTTTAGATTAAGAACATGAGGCACAGATAAATTAAAGGACTTGGCCAAAAGTCACCCTACTAGTAATTGAGACAATTTGAATTCAGATCCTCTTAACTTTAACTTCAGCACTCTCCACTATGGCAGATGATTATTTTTAGACATCTTGATTTAATGGTACTGATGAGTTATTCAAATGGCAATGTATTATAGTGGATAGTTGGAAATATGAGACTGGAACTATAAAACTATGATGTAGATTTGGGAGTCATATGCCATTTGGGATTATAAATGAAGTGGATCAGTCATTAAGAGATAGTGGATTGGGCAGCTAGAAGGTTCAGTGGATAGTATACTTCGCCTGGAGTCATAAAGACTCCTCTTCCTGTGTTCAAATCTGATTTCAGATGCTTACTAGCTGTGTGATTCTGGGCAAATTACTTAACGCTATCTGTCTCAATTGCCTAAAATGAGTAGAAGAAGGAAAAGGCAAGAAAACCTCCAGTATTTTGCCAAGAAAATCTCAAAAGAGTTCAAAAAGATTGAACATGACACATTACTGAAAAACAACTAAACAAGAAATGAGGATTTACTTGGAATAGAGACTTGTGGATACACTTACATTTAAGAAAAAGGAAGAAAATGTGAAACCATGAAAAGAATAGTAGTAACCAAGGGATAGTCATTTTAAATACTACATTAAGTGCTTATTATATTTAAAGCAGTATGCTAAATACTGGAAATACAAAAAAAAGTAAAAATAGTTTTATTTGTAAGGAGCTCACATTCTAATGGGGAAGACAAATTATGAACAACTATGTAAAAACAAGATATATACAGGATAAATTATAAGCCATTCTCAGCAGGAAGACATTAATGGGGAGGAGACAGAGTAGAATGAAAGTTGTGAAACTTTTCTTGGAGAATGTGGGATTTGAACTAAAAATTGAAGGCAGACATGAAAAGGCAGATCACTTAATATATGAGGGATAGCCAGGAATCCAATAAGCCAAGAAATGAAAAAAGCATCAAGAAAGTAGAGATGGTTTAGTTTTAATGATACAGAGAGGTTAAAGGAGGTGAGAATGAAATATAAATATGAAGAATACAAAAAGTTGGAAAATGCGTCATCAGTAGTTTTAATATAGTTTACCATTCTGAAAGGAAAAATAAAACTTAGAAATGATTTAACAGTGTTATTCATAAATTTAGAGCATTATTACACAGAATGTAAGACTATTTTACTTACTTAAGAGAGAGTACTTTAAGAAGAAATAACTGGTGAACAGCAGCTGAGATTTGAGACATGGAAAACAAACCAGTGCAATTGATTGTTAAAATTAGGTATAGCTACTTAAGGAGGATCATGAAATTCCCTGGAGAGTTCTAGAACTAGAACAGATTTTAGAAGAAACCTGCCTGGAGGCAGCAGAATGAACCAGACCTTAGAAGGTTTTTTTTAGCCTATTATTTCTCAAAAATTACTTGGATAAAGAAAAATGAAAATATCCCTAATGATAGTCTTTTACTTTGCAAGCAAATCAGAAGACAATCTACCAAATGGGAATCTGATTATTATGACTATAGGCAAAGAGCTGGATCAAGAATTGGAATTAAAAATTAGCTAAATTTTCCAGGGATTTAATCTTTTAAGTGGATAATTTTATGGGTAAACTTTTCTTTCTGACTGGTGACTGTTTCAGGTTTTTATTGGTATAAGGAACTGCTCAGATAAATTACGTGACCTAGGGAAGAGTTAAGATTTTTCCTCCCCAAAAACTTTTCTCCACCAAAAAGCACAGAAATTTTACAGACAAACTATCATTCATCTCATTAATTAATTATAGAAGCTGGCTGTTAGAGGAACAACACTATTTTGGTCAAAACAATGGTCAGTCATAGACATTTAACATAATTTCAGACTCTGACAAATTTAACCATTACTGAAAAATGCTAATTACCTCATGTCAAAATACTAACTATAAACTAGGAGGCAGAAGATCCATTCTATGGATTTTAAATCACCATTTTACTCTTCTATAAAATATAATAATAATACTTGCTTTGACCCAAGAGGATTCTGGGAAGTTCAAATGAAATAATGGGTGTGAAAGTAATCTGAAAACTTTAACATGCTATTAAAATCACATACAATTTGCTTTTGATCCTGATCTGTGATTTCACCAATATAAGGTTCTTATTTCTATAGACCAACAATTTGCAAATAAGTTACAATTTTAAAGAGATCCTGGAAACCCTTTGAGGGTAATTAACTTTGCCAACATCTAGCATGTGTTAGAGGTAACACTTGAACAAGACCTTGCTTACTCAAACACTTAACATCCACTATATCACATAAATAATTCAGTGATTTGCTGAACCCATTTGGCATGTTCTTGGCAAAGATAATGGAGTGGTTTGCCATCCTCTTCCCCCATTTTGAAGATGAGGAAATTTAGGCAAACAGGGTTAAGTTACTTACCCAAGGTTACAGATAGTAAGTGCCTGAAACTAGACTTGAACTCAGTAAGATGGTCTTCCTGACTCCAAGACAAGCACTGTATCTTCTGTCACATAGCTGCCTCCATAATAGTGATACAGAAATATTTAACCATAGATATCATTAATTCTGAAGAAGCCAACAATGTGGAACTGAAGTTTAGCTTGACCTTCCAAATAATTAGATTTTTAAAAGTTGCAGTACTTTGACAAAAGAGACATTTAAAAATATATTAGATATAATCAAGTCATTGGTTTACCATGGGTTGAATTATGTAATTAACAGGAAATTTTCCTATATAGCAGTTGAAGGATAACTAACATGCCATCCAATTGTGTCCAATAATGTTATTTATTGCTATTCACTTTTTATTTTCCTCAGGGTTTGGCAAGATGCTACAGTTTATTCTGAAACCTACTAAATCACATTTAAAATTATGCTAAGCCACATAAATCATATTTAATACTTCTACCTAAAATCTATCTTTTTCATATTTTTGTTATTTACCTTCCATGGTCTTAAACCTTTGTCTCACAGAGAGCGTTCTTAAAATTTAGTGACACAAACTTCACACATACATGTTCTCAATCTGGAAAACTATTGTTCCCCTAATGTTTTTTTAAAATAAAAACTAGTGAATAAAGAAATTTGAGTGAGGCAAGAGACCTCCTAACACCAAAGTAATAGGACTGGGAGGACAGGTGATAAATTTGAAAACAATACTTTCCATTTCCATTAAGGATACCAGTTAGTATTAATACACAAGTGATGCTGCCTTTGCCACAAAGTCTCAAAGCATTTCATTAGAAATAGAAAAGCACAAAGAGTTGTATTAGCTCAGCCAAATAGGATCCATTGAGGATTGTTACAATGGAGCTCACAATGCTTTAAACCAAAAATAAGTGGGTAGAAAACACCAAACTCCTGGGACTTCCTGGGATTGTCCAGACCAAAACACAATGTGACTCAAAATCTAAGCATCTTAATTCTCCAAATATAACTGACATACATGGATATATAAACCTTGGAGAACAGAAATAGCACACCTTACTTTCTTTCAAGGTTCTTAGAATATTCATCAAATGAAGCAACATATGTAAAGGACTTTGCAAACTTTAAAATTATATAAATATTAATTATTATTATTGAATTCATTTTAATGTACAAAAGAAACAGTGGTAAATGACTATAGTAATCTACTGTTTGATAAATCCAAAGACATTAGCTTCAGGAACAGAGACCCACATCTCACAACCTATATCAAAATTAGGTTGAAAAGGGTACAGGATTTAGACATAAATGGTTGATATCATAGACCAATTTAGAGGACAAAAAAATTTACTCTCAACAGGTTGGATCTATGGAGGGGGAGAAGTTTATGACCAAATAAAAGGTAGAGAAAATTATGAATTGCAAAATGGATTATTTTAACTATATTAAATTAAAAAGTTTTTGCTCAAGTAAAACAAATGCAACCAAGATTGGAAGGAAATCAGGATATTGGGAAATCATTTTCACAGCTGATGTTTCTGATAAAGGATTCATTTCTAAAATATACAGAGAACTGAATCAAATTTATAAGATTATGAATCATTTTCCAATTGATAGTAAAAGCATATAGAAATTAATTTTCAAATTTCAGACTCTGGTTGGCTATCGGATTGACTAAGATAACAAAAAAGGAAAATTATCAATGTTGGAGAAGAGGTGGAGAAATTGGGACACTAATACACTGTTGGTGGAGTCGTGATCTAATTCAACCATTCTGAAGAGAAATTTGCAACTATGCCCAAAGGACAATTGAACTTTGCATAGCCTTTGATCCAGCAATACTACTACCAAATTTATATCTCAAAGAGATCATAAAAATCGGGGGAAATTCCATATGTTCAAAAATATTTATAACAACTCTTTCTGTATTGGCAAAAAAAATGGAAACTGAGGGGATGCTCATTAACTGGGGGAATGACTTACCAAATTAAGGTATATGATTGTTATGGAGTATTAATGTTCTGTAAGAAATAAATCATGAGTGGCCTGATTTAGAGAAGTGTGGCAGGATTTGCATGAACTGATGCTGAGTGGAGTAAACAGAACCAAGAGAACATTGTACACATTAACAGCAACACTGGGAAATGATAATTTATGCTGTTCAGTGATCAAAGATTATCCTGAGAGCCCAATTGTACATGTACAACTCTACTAGATTATTCACCATTATAGGGAGGGAAAAGGGAAGAGAAGATGGTAGAAAATGTGGAACTCATGAACTTATAATTGGATGAATGATGAAATTCTATCTTAGCATATAATTGGAAAAATAAAATAAAATTTAAAAAATCATTGCAATGGACGAATTTCTAAATGATTAAGACAGTGATATAAGGAAATTGAAATAGAAAGGACAGGAATTAAAAATCTATAATGAGGTAGTAAAATTAAAAATCATATTTTTCACCACTTATGCTAACATCAGATTGCAATAGGTGTCCAAAGCCAGGAGAGACACAGACAAGAAATAAACACATGAAAAATCTCACAATTCTTTAATAATTAGGATGAGGGTAACATCAAGAAGACATGATCATATAATTCTCCAAGTAACATTTTAACTTTATCTTTTCTACATAGATATTTGTCTGTTCTTTTATAATTTGAGAAACCCTTACTTTGTAAAGCTGTAATATATCATTTTCTCTCAATAGAGATTTCAGATTTTTTTCCTTCTGCTTTCCTCCTACCAAGATTCTTTCAGTTTGAAAACAAAGTTTTTCTTCACTCTTACTTGATTAGTCCCAGGTGAAATGGTACCTGAGTAGATGCTCAAATTTCAGATTCAGGCTACTCTTTGCAAACAACTCACATGAAAAATCTGAGAGGGAAAAGATGAAAAACAATCCATATCTTTTATTTGTCATTGGAAAAGGAACTTGGAAGTCATCTATTCCAACTTCCTTATTTTACAGATAAGGACAAAGAGGGTCCCTGAGAGGTTAAATATCTTGGCCAAGATCACATTAGCAGTAAATTTTGGAGCTGAGAGTCAAACCTGGATCTGTTGATTCAATGAAAAATTAGTGGAACAACACTGCTTCCCTACAATTGCACAATTTAAGGGGAATCCTTTTTGCTATACGCTGGCATATTAAAATGCATTGCTATTTGGTTACAAATAGTTATTATTCCCCCCAAATAGAAAAAGTATAATTTAAAATATCTTGGATGTGGTAAGATGGGAGATAATGTATTCATTTCTCTATTCTGAAATTAGTCATGATCTATAGAAAGAACAAATAGAAAATTCTTAAATAGTACCATAGGGCATTTCTTCCACATCTGTCTTTTGTGCTATTCAGTATAACTTTTACATAACACTAAGTGGTCCTTTTATCTGTTCACTTCCTTTATTTTTTCTTTTAAAAGTCAAGATAATAAAACTTATACTTCATCCAAAGTAGGGGTGGATAATAGAGTATGAATGAACCAGATGGAAGACAATGGAGAGGTTGATAAAAACCTAAGATAAAATATTCATTACTGATAGTAATTACAAACTGAAATTAGGAAATAAAAATTCCATATGAGCAGAAGTGATTTTGTAGCTCCATTCATCTGCATACCCCTCTAGGTATATTCCACATTCTCACTGCATAATTTGAACGCAAAAACATTCTACTGTCTTGGATCTCAATTACATGAGCAAAAAATTACATTAAAAATCTGTGATCACAATCAATGTCTTAAGGGATTTTTTGCATACTTTAGACCATTACAGCATCTGCTCTCCAGTCTGGTTTTCTGAGAAAAAGATGGACAAGACAACATTTAGTGCCTAGTCACTAGAAGAAGTAGCTACTTGAATGCCAGCTAACGTTGACTTTAACTGATCTGCACAAATAATGGCTGTTAAAGCCCTCATTAAATGGCCTTGTTGTAAAAGTTAAACTGATGCTGCAATTATTTTCCAGATGGTAAATGGATCCTTTGATGGACTCATAAAGAACATTAATTTGTACCCAAATTAAGCTCAAATCATTCTGATCAACCCAGATCAAGGTCTAGAAAGCACCTGTTGTGAGACTCTGATTTCTGGAACTCAGAATTGATTTGAGAAAAATATTAGAGACAAAAAGTATTACATCAAAGAAATATAAAACTAGCAGTACATACACCTTAAATGTATTCTTTATATTATCTTCTCTTCCCCTGCCAAATATATTTTCCCCCTTTCATAATTTTGACATTATAAAATCACAAGATTGTTATGAACTAAATTGGTTTCATGAATAGAAGATATAAAACAAATTCAAATTCCATAAAATAAAAAATCCAATCATCTGTCAAGGAAGACAACTGTTTGATCTTATTCCTTCAGAGTCAATATTTTAAAAAATCATCTTTAATTAACCAGTTCCTGAATCACATAGGAATTATTTATAACAAGACAGCAGATAAGGGGAAAATGCATATGATGAATATAAACAAAAAATGCAAGGTATTTGTTTTCTCCTCTGAGCTCCTACTTATTTGTAGGAATAAATGAGAATTTGTAGGAATAAATGAAAAAATAGTTCCTTATTTTTCATTGACTTTAGAAGAAAGAACACCTTGACTTCTATATTTTTCAGTGCTCATATTAAGGTAAAATAAGAACATAAAACTATGCTAGCATATTTAAAGTAGGACAATTATGCTGGCAATGAGATGTTCAAGCCTTTATAGGATTTAGAACTTGAAGGATCTAAAGTGATCCTTAGTCTAACCTTCCAATTTGACATTCAACGAAAGAGACATTCAGAGTAGTGATTTGATTTGCCCAAGTTAATATGAATAGAAAGTAGGTTTCAAACCCTGTTCCTTATTTTAAATCAATTCTATCTATTCTACTATCAATTCCATTATACTGTATTGCTTTCCTACAGAAACATAACCCTATAGTAAATAGATGTATATGATGAGGGCTTGGGACCAGCTGTTTCTAATTACATACCCACCTCCATAATTGAAAGTAAGGCTCTATAAGAAACATTAGAATGGTCACTGATACTGGTGATCTGTTCATTCTGAAAACCATGGATCTCCTGCAATACAGATCATGGTCTTGAATTTCTATTTCCAGACTTTGTAGCAATTAAGTGGTTTAGGGAGAAAACACTAGGCCTGGAGTCAGAAAATTTTTGTAAAATCATTTCAGACAGTTTCCATTCTTTGTGATCCTATTTGGGGTTTTGTTGTCAGTGACAGTGCAGTGATTTGTCATTTCCTTCTCCAGCTCATTTTTACAGATGAGGAAACAGAGGTAAACAGGATTAAGTGACTTGGCCCTTAGGGTCACACAGCTAGTAAGTGACTTGAGGCTAGATCTAATCTCCAATCTTCCTGATTTCAGACCTAGAACTCTATCCACTATACCACCTAGCTATATATAACAGGTGTTGAATACTATTTCTTTCCCCTCTTCTCTACTCTCTATGTGTTTTTATATGCATCCTCAAGGTTTATTTTCATGATTTTAAGATCTTGAACAAGTGTGTGTGTGTGTGTGTGCGCTTTCATGCGCGAGCACGCTCCTGTCCCACCTAAACCTTTGTTCAGGAATATGTCTCTCTGTAGTTGGGCTAATCCAGAAGCTTGACCCAACTTATCAATGTGTCTAATTATATATGATACCATGATAAGGTGGGGGATACAAAACCAAAAATGAAATAGCCCATCAAGGAATTGGCATTCTTTAAAGAGACAATATGCACATAAGTAAATTCAGAGTATAAAATAATACATCATAAAAAAATGATACATCATGAAGAACTGGGGGTAAGAATGACCTATATTGGTACTAACCTCAGAGTTGCGTTTTGAAGCTAATGATATGTAGAGGTAAGGGAAGTTGTCCTTTTGTAATAGGAGGGAATACCTGTTTAAACATATGGACGTGGTTTGACTAGAATGTAAATTGCACAAAATGAAATAAAATAAGACTAAGAAAGAAGATAGGTTGGTTTATCAAGGTTTTAGTGTAGAGTTAGAGAAAAAAGATGATATAATTATCACAGAGTTAGAAATAACAAGACTGGATATGGGATGGGAGGAATAACAGTAGATTCCTGGGAGAATGTAATGAATTGTTTCATACATTCAGTTAAGTCTTGAGTATAAATTATGTACAATTTCAATAAGTGGCATATAACGCTATTGTGATTAATAAAAATGTGAGGCAAAGAACTAAAAAATCTCTCGAACTCGAGGAAATTGTTTATTACTAGGTCATTAATATTTATTACTCTTGGAGATATAAAAATATTAAAAATGATAGATAATGTTTGCTTCTATCTAGTTACAAAGCATTATCTATTATTTCCTTTGATACTCATAATGATGCTGTGAGGAAGCCAGGCAAATTTCATTATCCTCATTAGAGATAAGTAAACTGAGGCTCAGGGAGGTTAAATTTATCAAAGACTGCCAATAAGTAAGAAAGTGATAAGTCATTGTAAATATTTATTGAACATGTATTTTTTTTTATCTGGTATTTTCTTTAGTGAGAATTATATCTGTCCAAGGAAGTACAAAAGAAAATGTGTCATAGGCCTTGTCTTCAAGAAACATAAAATTTAATTGGGGACAAGATGAGCTTCTTTTGTCTATTAGAGAAATGAACTTTGTGAATTTACACTTGTTACAAGAATCCAAAAGAGGATGATTCTTATGTGAACTCGAGATTGCTAAATTCAATTTCAAAATCTGAGCATAAATTTTGTAGGCAAAAGAGTTGACAGATTCTGTCATAGAAGGAGTATTAGATGTCATCAAGTTGCACTCATCATCCCTGCCTTCAACTTGCAAATGCAGAATTCGAGCTCAAGTTGGGATAAATGACTTACTGAAGTCATTTAATGAAAAAAAAGCATATAACAAAAAATTAGTCATATAGCAGTTATTGGGTGGAAGAGTAGCATTTAAGCATTGGTTCTTTGATACCTAATCCAGTGTTCTTTCTACTGTTTCAGGGGGAGGGCATTGCTAACTTTCAGGGCAGTTTTATCATAAAATAGCTAGTCTTTGGGGATGCTGAATCCTCATTTTCTAATTCATTTATTTCTCTCTGTTACTATTTTTATACTAATTTTAAAACATTCACAGAAGTCCCCTATCCCTCTGTAGTGCTGTGAATGCAAAATCTATACTTCTTTCTTCCCTCCTGCTGAACTTGTTAGCTTCTCCCTACTGAGTATTCTACTCATCCTTTTTAGCCACAAAAGTGTTGCTGAGTTTCAAAGGTGTCCTAATTACCTACATTTGAGAGTGCAGATTCTTTAATTTTTACTTAGCACAGGATCAGATTCAGCTTTGGCCCCCAAATCCAGAAATATCATCTGCCAAGATCAAGAATAATGGAACTGATATCTATTGGGTTTTTACTGGAGCCTTGCTGCATAATTTCTCATTTTCTTTGGAAGGTCTTAGCACAAAGAGAAAACATGCCTAGAGTCCCACAGAGGTGTTTTGACATTAGGCTTAATAAAGCATGAAGAACTCATTAATAAATAATGTTCTGCTAGGTTAACAAATAAAGCTGAATGCACTAGCGAGACCCTGGAGTAAATCAAATCATGCATGCAGCCAAGTGACTTGTTAAATTGCAATGGTCTCATCTCCTCACAATGTCTGGCAAAGCCCAACACAACAATGCAGAAATAAAACTAGCACATCACAAAGGCATGCACCTTCCATTATGATGCTAGCCTGTCAATTTTTATTTGCACTTTGTGAGCTCAAAATGTTTGTAAGCAACCATCCAGTGATGCAATGGGGAGGCATTCAAACAATGCTGCTTAGTCTGGTTAGAAAGGCATTTCTACTCAAGTTAAAAAAGAAAAATGCACAATACAAGCATCCTGTATGCTTTGGTTATTTGTCCACATGTACTTGGTATAAAAGAGGATTTCAAACAAAAGTCAGTCAGTTTTCGTGGATGGATTTATTGGTGCTGATCAAATGGTGGACTTAATGCAATTATTCAAACAGGTACATAAGTCATTCTAAAATGCACAAATAGCAAAAGCTATTACTATTTTACCACTTGAAAAGGTGGAAATTTTGTATTCCTTAAAATCTTCCTCTAGGTTTCTGACTTGAGAAAGAATGAGAAAGAAATTTCAGAATTACAGGAAGTAGGGAAGGTTTAAGGCAAGTTATTTTTTTTAAATGTGGACAGTTAATACTTGGGGACCTGACTTTTCATGATTGCATATAGTCTACAGGCAACTAACACATCTCAAAACAAGTATAAATTACTTTCTCCCATTGCTTAACAATCTGGGCAAATAAAAAGATCCCCATGAATAAACTATTTTCCTTCTTAATTGAACAGCTTATCTTAAAAAACTTGCACTGTGCTATATAATATAATGGTTTTCAAACAAAATTTCATTGAAACTATATTCTAGGTGAGTCCAAATACAACACTAGATAAAATGCTCCCAACTAGATAAGATGTCCATGCAAAAATCAATGCCCTCAAATTAGTTAACCTTTTATTATTCCTCATAACCAGACTTCAAGTTTGCAGTACTCATCATGCCTTCAATAGAACTCATTTTATTTGTTAAAAAGTACTAGAGAAGCTGTGTGAGAAAGTGTAAGACCTAGCTCTGCTACACATTTCTTTGGGAAAGCTGGTTAAGCATTTTGAAAACTTTAAAGACATAATTGGGAAAACTACATGATTCTCTAAGTCTCACCTATAAAAGTGAGATACTGGTATTTGTCCTACAGAAGAGGCTCAGAGACACAGAATAAGAATACACTCATCTTGATATGGTTCTACTAATACAAAGCTCAATTCTATCCATTTTGATGGATATTTATTAAGTATGTATATAGTGATAGAAATAAAAAGACAAAAAATAATTTCTGTCTTCTGGAAAAATATTCTGTTTGGAGGGTAACCAAATAAAAAAGTGGAAACTGAGGGGAATGGATAAGCAAATTGTGGTATTGAAATATAATGGAATATTATTATGCTGTAAGAAATGAGGCATTTCCATTGGGATTAACTCTTCATGATCCCTTTTGGGGTTTTTGTGGCAAAGAAGCTGGAATAGTTTGCCATTTCCTTCAGGTCATTATAAAGAACGGAAACCGAGATAAAGAGGGTAGAGTGACTTGTCCAGAGTCATACCGCTCCTAAGTCTGAGGCCAGATTTGAACTCAAGTATATGAGATTTCTTGACTCCAAGGCAAACACTCTATCCACTGTACCACCTAGTGGCTATAAGAAATGAGGAAATACATAATTTTAAAGATATTAGGGAAGACTTGTATGAACTAATTCAGAAAGAAGTGAGAAAAAACAAAAATTTATACAATAATGAAATATATATTTTACATTGTACACATATAACGCATCAGATTGCTTATCATGTCAGGAAGGGTAAAGGGAGGGAGAAATAGAATTTGGAACTCAGAACTTTTAAAATACAACAAGCATAGTCTTTTCATATAATTGAGGGAAAATAAAATATTATTAAGAAACAGAAATCTTGTAAAAATAATCAATAATCATTCATTATTCCAGTAGACCAATGATGAAGCATACTATCCATCTCCTGATAAAGTGGTGATGGATTCAAGGGAGAATAATTATATATATATATATATATATATATATATATATATATATATATATATATATATGTATGTGTGTGTGTAGATAGATAGATAAATGTATATTTTTGGACATTGCTAATGAGGGAATTTGTTTTGCTTAATTATTTGTATGTAACAAGGAATTTGCATTTCTTTACTCTTTTTTTCCCATCATGGTTAGGAATTTGAGAGAAAATAGACTTGCTAATTTAAAAAAGAGGTGCATATTTAAAAAGTATTTTGTAACTAAAACAATACATAAATATGTCAATATTAACAGTAGAAGTGAGTATGTAGGACACTGTAAGCATTGGCTATGAAAATCTACCTCCTAAAGTACCTCTAAAAATCTACCTGTAAGATTAAATAAAAAAGTTTTTATTTAAAAAAATACTTAAAAAGCCAGTGTTGCAAAATATGATCTTGAAGTTGTTAATCACATGATTAATTGTTGTGGGCCAAGAATAGCTATTTTTTTTTCAAATAGGAAATACTGATTCTTATCCTCCTGCTCCCTTAAACTATTGAAGCATTCTTAGAGCTTCTCTAGATTCTCTAAGGTTTTAAGTCAGTACTCCAAAAAAAGGATTTCTTTTCTCCCCAACTAAAACAAAGCCCAATATTTCTGCCATGAAAAAGATGCTTTTCTTATGAATGGAGGAAAATTTGGTTTCAAAAGATAATGAGACTTTCAAAGCGGGGAGTATCTGAGTTTGAAGCATAAGCTGGCAGTTTCCTGGTGAGCATCAACTTGTGAGCAGTTTCGAATGATTTGGGATTTAGAAGATTGATGTTGTGGTGACAGCAAAGTCTCTACTCTGATTAGACACAGTGGAAAATTTAGGTATTAATCCTATTAGGGACTAATGAATCTACCTTTTTCAGGTTGCAATTGTTAGAGAGAATAGCCTGTGGTCGAAACACAATTCAAATTAGAAACATGCATATTTGTGTGTTTTCATTTACATGAAAACAATTGTTTTTAAGCCTATATGCACACTGTAATTTACATATGAAATATCTGAAGGAAGATTTGTTTTGACCATAGAGAAATTATATCCAGTCTTTTTTTGAAGGTGAATTATATCTAGTTTTTTTTTCTGAAAATGAAGTGGCCTTATGATTCTTTGTATCCCCTATGCTGCCTAGTGCATAGTAGATGTTCATTAAATATTTACTTTTATTTAAAAAATGTCTTAAGGCTATACAATGAGTGCTGTATAATGACTACTTGAAAGAGTGACTATATAAATGAAACTTGGCAAAAATACTGAAATTCAAATTTACTTTCACAATAAATGTAGAGACACATAGTTATCTACTCTAATTCATAGGAAGCAATGTAGTATGAAAGAAAGAATCTTAGCTTAGGAATCAGAAAGTCTGGGTTTGAATTTCAGATCTTTGGAAACTTGGGCAAACTCCTTTACCTCTTTTGGCCCTCCATTCTTTCATTTGAAGTAAGAGGGACATAACCAGGATATCTTTGAGGTTCCTTCCAATTCTGTATTTATGTGAAATTATGACACTATCAAAACTTTCTTCTTATCATATTGTCCATTTTTTTTACTTTCATATAATTTTTAGAATCGACATTACTTACAATGCATATAAGCTATACTATATACATTGTAGATTATGAAAGGAAAGTATTCAACTTTTTCCTACAGATATAATGAGTGAAACCTAATTACTCTTGGTCAGATTCACATTTGCAGTCAAAATCTGACCTAATATATATTTTGGTTCTCAAACAATTCATTTATAAAATTTATAAAATGTTTATAAAATAAAAATGCAAGTCAGAAAACAACATGGTATTGGAAAGAATTAAGGACCCTCTGGACTCAGAGGGTTTGAGTTCAATTATTTCTTCTGATGCTTATTCTCTGTGTGATTTTGGTTAAGTTTCTTAATCATCTTGGACTTCAGCTTCCTTATCCATAAAATGAGGGCTTTGGTCTCCTTTTCTTCCACTCCTCCCTCCATCTGCTTTGGAAATCACATTTGAATTTCATTTATTAGAGAGGGTCATTTAGTTCAACTCACTTTACCGATCACTTTACAAATTAAGACCTTGAAACCAGAGAAATATATGATTTACATAAAGTTATAAAGGCAATAAGTATCAGAACAAAGTTTTTGTTCTGATTGCAAATTTAATATTTCTACTCTCATTGCCTTTTCAGCTCAAATATCATATTTATGCATGTTTCTTGAATTTATATCTACTTCCCCCCGCCTTCAGGATATCTCTTCTCCGAATGCATCCCAGGCAAGAATGTTATTTTTCTACATGAACCTACAAAAAATGGCTTTATTCAGTCTCTCATAGTTTACTACTTGGTTTTAACTTTGACTATTTCTCATCTCATATCTAGTTATTAAATTCTGTAAACACTATAAGCTCTTCATTAGCAAGTATCTTTTTTCTTTTTCTTCACAAAACTATAATTTCCAAACTACTTATAATTGTCTTAAAAGGCACTAATTAATGCTAACAAAACAAAATTATTTTCTTGTGTTCTCCCATGGGTTATTTTTTAGGTTTTTTATTCTTTTTCTTTTCATTAATACAATTAGTATTATATTGTTTCAATTCTATTTTATCTCTTATGCATCATTTTATGTTAGGTTTTTTAAAGTATTCATATTTGACACTTCAAATGGCACAAAAATATCTCATTACATAGATATGTAAAATGTTATCTAGCCATTTCTTAAATTCCTTTTGTAAAATGAAAGAAAAAATGTTTATCAGCCTCTCTTTGAAGTGTTTCAGAGACAGAGAAATCACAATGGGCAACAATTTCCACATTTTTCATTGTTATTGAGTCATTTTTTTTCACATCCAATTCTTTGTGACTCAATTTGGTATTTTCCTGGCAAAGATAACTAAAGTAGTTTGCCATTTCCTCATTTTACCAATGAGGAAACTGAGGCAAAAAGGGTAAAGTGATTTGCCCAGGGTCACACAGCTAGTAAGTATCTGAGATCAGTAAGTATCAGATTTAACTCAGAAAAACAAGTCTTCCTGATTCCAGGCCTAGGACTCTATCTACTGTGCTTCAGTTCACCCCCCACCCACTCCACGTTTAGAAAGCACTTTAGGAGAATTTCCCTTTGTAAGATGAAAACTTCTTTGTCCTGTTTGCCTAAAGACTTAGCTCTACCACTGGAACCAAGCAAAATAAGTTGGATGCTGTCAGATACATTAAAAAAACTGTCGTCACCCTTAACTCTTTTTTTTAAGCAAGATCCTTAATACTTTCATCATCTTGGTGACTTTCCTCTAAGATATACTTGAGCTTGTCAAGGTCCCTTGAAAATGTGGTATCTAGAACTGAGTACAGGATTCAAGATGTGGAATAAGTAGTTTAACACTGAAAATGTAACCTTACTTGTTCTTATCATTACCTTACCTTTTTATTAGAGCTTGAGTTCATAATTTTTTTTACATCCATGATGTGCAGATTCATCTTTGTTTTTTAGTAGTTTGTAATTGAGTTTGCAGTCTTCTAAAACACTCACATGTGTTTTCATACTGATTGTTGTCAAGGTATAACATCTGCATCTTGTACTTGTAAAATTAAAATTTCTAACCTCAGAATAAGATTTACACTCAAGTTTATTAAATTTCATTCTATTATTTTTATTTCCTAATATTTTGATTGGGTTATCCAATGTAGTAGTTATCCCTTCCAATTTAATTTCATTCTCCACTTTTATAAATACGATATCTATTCCTTCCTCCAAGTCATTGATAAGAAATGCTAAACACAACAAGATCAACTAAAACAGATCTCCATAGCACTCTGCTGCAAATAACTTTATATCAATCCATAGTTAGTAATGTTAGATTCCAGTTATTCAGTTCATTGTGAATCCATTTAATTCCATCATAATTCTATCTACCTCTCTCTATGTTGCTCATATGGAGAACAACCAATATTTTACTGAAATCCTATGTATGATTACATTTTTCTTGATCAACCAATTTAATAAAGTAGTCAAAAGAAAGGCCATGATATATTCATTATGACTGCTTAATGTTTTTCTTTCCTAGTGCTATCAAACCATCCTTTTAATAATGAGTTCTGCAATTTTTCCACAAATTGAAGTCAAACTAATGTATCATGAGGAAAGGAAGTGGAGTGGTTAGATAGCAATGCAAAACAAGAATCTTAATGATATATTTGTTCCCCAGATTAATATAGATGTAATATATTATATAATACAGTGTACTACACATAGAGACAAAGCAAGACAGAAGAAGAGTAGGGCAGAAACATAGAGAAAGGAGTTCACTAGATCCTCTATGCACAATTAAAAGGAAAGTATAGAGAAAAATGAAAGAAGGTAAAAGGTTAAATATGTATTAGTCAAAGGATTCCAAATGTAGAATCATGGATCCACTGGAGTATCAATACGATCTAAATTACATATAATAACAACTTTTTGCAATGGGAAATCCCAAATCTATTGCTAAAATATAAAGATTTCTCAAAAATAACTTATAAATTTAAGACACAATTGAAAATAAAATGAGAAAAAATGTTTTAAACTATATTATCAGCATATGAAAATGTATTATCAGTCCTTGAAAATGCATGAACTTTTATGAAACAATTATTTCATTAATTCATGTATTTTACAAATATCTATAACATGTATATAGAGTGCAAATTTCTATATTTGGGATATCATTTAAAATTTTCTAGGCCAACCAAAATTTTATTTTAATTTTTAAAATCCTTTTTTCTTGTATAGCATTGTTGTATTCATGAAGGTAATGCTACTACAATGATTTTTATAATACATCACTATGTGAATTACATTTTTCATGTGTTTCATGAAAATCATGAATATCTGTAGTAGGATAGCTAGATGTTGCAGTGAATTCAGGGTTAGACCTGGAGTTCAGACCTGAGTCCAAATTCTGAGATCAAATATGGCCTCAGGCATTTATTACCTATGTGACCTTGAACAAGTTACTTAAACCTAGGTCACAGAGTCAGACACAACTTAAATGAATGAACAATATCAATAGCATCTGTAATAGTAAGTCAGGGGAGAAAAAAAATAATTTCTTAGGTTTATCACAAATTTGCTTATCTTGTTAGATTCATAACTTAGCTCAAACTCATTAATTTTAAATGAAAATATTTTCTTGGTTATTGACAGTTAAAAGTTGCTAGCACTGTCATTTTATATACTTTCTACATGGGAATGATTTTTGCAGTATTATTAAAAAGTGCACAAATTTAATGTCAATTAGTAAGAGTTCAATTTATGATTTCATTTCTCATACTAAGAATTAAACAGAAATAATACTCAAAGTCTCTAGGGCAAGAAAGATTTTTTTTTTACCTTAGTTTATTTGCAAACATTGCTGCATTCACTTAAAATAGGCAAGAAAAAGTTTTTGCAATGGAGTGGAAGATTGGGAACATGAAGAGGAGTGAGTAAGCCTTATTCTCATCAGAATTGACTTAGAGAGGGAATAATACACACTCAATTGGGTATAGAAATCTCTCTTACCCTAGAGGAAAGTAGGAGAGGAAAGGAATGGGAGAAAGGGGTTGGGGGAGAGTAGGCAATAGAAGGGAGAGAAGATTGTGGGAGGGCAGAGTCAGATACAAAACACTTTTGAGGAGGGACAGGGTGAAAGGAGAGAGAATAGAATATAAATAAGTGGGGGTAGGGGAATAGGATGGAGGGATATAGTTAGCAATAGTAAACGTGGGAAAATATTGAAACAAGTTCCTCTGATAAAGAGAATTTAATACAGTTTTCAAACATAGAGAACTGAATCAAATTTATAAAAAATATGAACCATTTCCCAATTGATAAATGATCAAGAAATATGAACAGTTTTTAGATGAAGTTATCAATACAAATTAGTTAAATCATTTTTTAAAATGTCCTAACTCACTATTGATAGGAAAAATACATTTGAAACAATTCTAAGGTTCTACCTTATGCCTCCTGGATTGGCTAATAGAACAGAAGGAGAAAATGACAAATGTTGGAAGGGATGTAGGGAAATTGAGACATTAATGTACTGTTGAAGGAGTTGTGAAATGATTAAACAATTCTGCAGTGCAATTTGGAATATGTCCAAAGGGCTATAAAACCATGCCTTCCTTTTGGCCTAGCAGTATCCCTGCTAGATCTATATTCCAGAAGAGATGAAATATGGGAAGAAAAGAACATACACACACACAAAACACACACACAGGGATATTTTTAGCAGCTCTTTTCTGGTAGCAAGAAACTGGAGATTGAGGGGGATGCCCATAGATTGGGGAATAGCTGAACAAAAAGTGGTATGTGGTGGAGATGAAATGGTATTCTATTATAGGAAATGATGAACAGGATGCTCTCAGTAAAATAAAAAACCAAAAAAACTTATATGAGCAGATATGTACTGTATACAAAGTAACAGCAATATTGCAAGATGAGAAGTTGTGAATGACAACTTTTTCTCAGCAATGCAGTGAGCAGAGAACTCTGAGAGATTAATGATCAAGAATACTATCTATCTCAAAGATAGATCTGAGGGTGTGTGAATACAGATTGAAACATTTTTTAATTTTATTTTTCTTGAGGGTTCTCTTTTTTGAGGAGGATTATATTTACTTTTACAATATAACTTTTGTGGTAATGTTTTTCATGACTACATATGTTTAACCTATATCAAGTAAATTGCTTTCTCAATGAAGGAGAGTGGATGGGAGGAGGGGAGTGAATTCGGAACTCAAGATTTTGGAAGTGAATATTGAAACTTGTTTTTGTATGAAATTGGGGGGGGAATAACGAAAAAATAGTTTTAAAATTATTATATCTTTTTCATATATTGTTTAGAGCTTTTCATTAATTTATTTTTGTTTAGATATCAACAGTTGGCAATTCTATTTGAAGAAAATGTTAGCAATGAAGAGCTTCAATTTACAGTCTTAGGGAGCTGTCTGGATACTAGGGAATTAAGTGATTTAACCAGAGCTATGTGACCAGTATGTAATGGAGATAGGAATTGAACCGTTGTCTTCTGGACTCTGAAGCTTGCTCTCTATCTATGTTGGCAGAATACCTCTTATTACATGCTTTAAAAAAGTAAACTATAAGATATATATATATATATATATATATATATACATACATATATATGACACTAGCATAAGCAGTACTATCTCCATGAAGAAAACAGAACATAAGTGAAAGACAAGTCTGATTAGATAATGTAGGAGGAAGACATTGCTTCTTTGAAAATTATATGTCCCTTTAAAAGTCTTTATCTCCTCTAGACTCTTCTTCCAATAAAATGCCTAAAGATTCTAATAATGTAAACTTAAATGCAATTTTGGGGGGCATGGTAATCACATGGGAAAGATATCAAATAATTAGACTCATAGTTGGAGAATACTTTTCAAATCCACAGCATATTGGGCTTTCACTAATGAGGGAAGTATCCTTCCTTCATGAAAGCATTGCTGTAATAATATCTCTATCTGGTCTTTTACAATGTCTTGGATATAGAAACAATTCTGGCTAAAGTGTCTGAACAATTTACTTCAGAATGCATGACATCATTAGGTTAGGTTTTGATTTTTATATTTGGTTTTCAATTATTTCACCTAGTAGAAAAATAAATTTGTATAAGTATTTCCTTTAGACATTGAACTAAGTTGGATATTAGACTCCCTCTTACAGATTTTTCACCCATCAGAGTTGGCAGTGCTTATTAGACAAGATAAAAATGTTCTCATTTCACACATTGGATTAGAGACCTGAACCTGGAAATAGGAATCAGAACAGTTGGCAAACTGAGGGTACTTCAGTCATTGTCTTACCCTCTATGATTTGAGGAAATTCAATTAAGTCTTCCTTCTCTGATTTTCTTTATCTATAGAATGAATTCAATAACTTACAGACTGAGCTAAAATCAATGTGTTATGAGTTGAGCTTTATAGATATAAGCCTCCAAGGATATGATAATTTCAATTTTAGAAGATAGAATGAAAGCTTGAGGATCTTGATTCTCTAAGCAACATAAAGGCATCATACTCTACATTTTGGTGGTCAGGATCTCATAGAAAGAGAGTAGGAATGACTAGGAAACAAGAATTTAACATCATTTAACAATTTATATTGCTGCCACTAAAAAATTTAGCACCTTCCTTTTTTTCTTGGTCTGAATATGTGTAACTAGTGTAAGAAAATTCTCTGCCTAGATGAGGAATCTACATGAATGCAGACCTATTCAGCAATTCATGGTCTTAGAACAGTGATGCCAAATTCAAATAGATATCAATTATACAGGTCATATATCAACCTAGAAAACCAAAAACTAGCATTATCTATGCTGTATTGTATTATTATTATTATTATTTATTTTGTTAAACATTTCCTAATTATATGTTTAACTGGTTCAGTCCATATTGGAATTTTGTTGGTAGCACTGGTTTGAACTTTCTGTTTTAGAGTTGCCTGGGCCACCTATCCATTAAGTGATTTATCAAGTTTACGTAATCCAATCCTAAGAATAAGAGGTGAGTCTTGAACTCAGTTCTCTCTGGCTCCTAAGCTAATTGTCTATCCAGTAAAAAAATTCTGTCTCTTCTTTTTTTGTCTATCTATCTATATTTACATATATATGTGTATACATATATGTTTTTAACATGTATAATTAACCGTCTAAACTTGTATAGTTAACAGATTAAAGGTCAACTTTCTTGGATGCTTTTCTTTTTTATTTTCAGTAGAAATCATGAAAACATACATACACACATCTATTTATAATGTGGATAGATAGACAGATAGACAGACAGACAGACAGACAGACAGACAGATAGATAGATAGATAGATAGATAGATAGATAGACAGATGGATAGATGGATAGATGGATAGGTAGGTAGATAGATAGATAACCTCTTGACTATTTCAACCAGAAATCAAACTTTCTTTCCTCATTTTTTATTCTATCAAGTATGTCATTACAAGAGAGTTTGCATATATTACAAGCATATCCTATATTAGTAAAGCAACTCAACTGTCTTCCATTTCACTGGGTAAAAACTAAGCAATTTTGCATCATAACTAATTTGAACTAATATGAATGTGCTTGAAGTATGTGTCACCTGGAACCAAAATCACCTAGTTATATCATATCAAAACTTATGAGCCTGCAAAATGATGGCAGAAAACCTGCTGCGAGGAAGATAGGAAAATTATTGTAATCTGCATTCCTAAATTGAATGAGCATTTTTGCTCAGCAGAAACCTCTTGACTGCAAATAGTCTGAAATTACATCCCGCTGTTTAAAATACCTGTTTTGGGGGAGGAGAAAGATTTTCCTACCTGAATAAAATGCCTGATTCAATAAAAGCTACTTCTATCTACTTCATCTATCCCTCTCTTGAATAGAAGCACCTTTTAGGCCACCTTTAAATGACAATGAATAAAAATTGATTTGCTTATAATTTTTATTTATTTATCTTCTGATAGGTAATGCAGTATAATGCCTTGAGAGCAAGGCTGAAAGGTAGAAAGAAAGTGTCTTACACATACTTACTATGTGACACTGGGCAAGTCACTTAACCTGACAACAAAATAATAACAATAGTGCCCTAGATAACTCTTTAAGACTATGAGTTGCAGAAAATGTGATGATATATATTGGTAGAAATTCATATTTGGATATTCCCTATACCAAGTTCAATCCCTAACTAATTCTTAAACCAATTATTTCATAGCAAGTGTTACATTTCCCAATTATCTACTAAAAACCTTCTTTACCTTTAAAAGAAAATGAATTTATTAAACATCTTCTTTGTAAAAACTAGAAGCTGAGGATAAAACTAAAACCAACTTAGTAGAAACAGAGTAGAATTTCCAAGATTATTTTCTTGAAGCAATATAAAATAATTAAAGTCTACCTGTGTGCTAACCAACCACTGAGTCTAATGAAACAGTAAGAGTTTATTCACCAATTCAATCACAAACAAAATTGTATCCCTACTAGATTGTAAGATTGAAAATATTTTATTGAGGCTTTGTATCTCCACAGCTTCTCACATATATTTTGCTCAAAAAAAATTGAAATGAGAACTTGGTAGATTCAAAAAAAAAAAAAAAAAGATGAGAATACTACCTGCCAGTGGGCTAGCCCGGTATTTCATTCATGTGCCCAAATCATTGATATAATTGACCTCAATGGGCATATTATCTTATCTGCAAATATAGTCCCATTTTTTTAGCTGTTGATAATGGAGTTTGATAAAGCAGTGAGTTTATCTTCAAGCTTGCAATAAAAAGATTTCATTATCTTAAAGTATTCCAAGTGGATGAGGGCTCTAAATTTCAGTTATTTGTCTCAAAGCTTCAAAATTTTAGAGGAATTAGTGATTTATCTAGCCCCAATATAGAAGGAGTAACTTCCCATCAGCAACCTATGGCCTATCATGAGAAATACTGATGAAGCAAAGTAATTTTTATAAGATCTGTAGAAATGAATAAAAGCAATAACAATATGTAAATTAGCTGAAGGAAGGTGTTTCAACACAGAAGGCAAAATGCACCCACATTTAATGAAATATCTTCTGACTTTTTGAGTTTGAATAGTTCAGTGCCTAAAGTCTATATCCTTGTTCTGCAGAAGCATCACATCTCAACCTGAGAACCAAAACATGTTCAAATTAAAGTTATAAAATAAAAAAGACGGTACACACACACTATACACCCAGCATTTCATTATTATTATCACAATAATATAATAAATCATCTCATATGGTCTATAGTGCTTTGTATTTTTACATTGTACTTTCATCAAAATAATCATATGAGATGGATAATTCAAGTACCATTAAACTCATTTTATATGTGAGGAAATTGAGTCTCAGAAAGATTAAATAGTTAAATGACTGATTGAGGATTTAAGCCCAGATCTTCTCACTATATACCTCATGCTTCTGCTCTATAACACTCTCTGACATTGGTACCTTCAAACACTTTTAAGTTATCAAATGACTCTTGGGAAATACAATGTATCTTCAAGGTAGTATATTCTATAATTGGACAATTGCAACTGAAGTTTCTTCCTTTAAGAGGAAACTGGTATAGCGGATAAATTTGTATATTTGGAATAAGAACTGGGCTTGAGGCCTCTCTGTGCTCCTTGTTTGGTAAGCACAAGGAAAATATTTATATGAGCTAATTCACACAGTTGTCATAAGTTTATCATTACAATTTTTGTAAACTGTAATGTGCTATAGAAGTGTAAGCTGTTATTATGATGATATTTTACTAGCATCCATTCCATATGCCACTAGTGTTTATTTTGCCTCCAGAGTAACAAAGAAAAAAGTCTCTTCCCTCTTCAAGTATTCAAATATCATCCCTCGAAGACAACTAACAAGACCACTCATTTTTTTCTAGGCCTCAAATATCTAATCACCAAAGCAAAGTTCTTAAAGCATCAAGTAATTTGTCATTTTTTATGGTATTAATATCTTGGTTATTAAAAGTTCTGATTCTTTCAAAATTTGTTATGGTCAAACAATTTTAGATCTAAAAAAATGTTAGCCATTACCTAGTTCAAACTCAGACCCATCATGCAGAGATAAGGGAATTCTAGTTATGAAAAATTATAACTTTGCCAAAAGCCACATAGATGTTTGGTGTCACAATTACAATTATAACCAAGGACTTCTAATTGCAAATACACAAAGATTTCTACCACATGATGTCCAATATTCTTTTTTTTTATGTTTTTGCAAGGCAATGGGGTTAAGTGGCTTGCCCAAGGCCACACAGCTAGATAATTAAGTGTCTGAGGCCAGATTTGAACTCAGGTACTCCTGGCTCCAGGGCCAGTGCTCTATCCACTGTACCACCTAGCTGCCCCCTCCAATATTCTTTTAGTAGAATGAAACAATTCAAAATCAAAAGATTGTAAATGATTCATTGTGTTAGGTAGATTTCTAGTTAAGATTCACAATAAAATTAGACATGACAACAAACATAATACATTGGTCAGACAAGAAGTATTTAATTCTATTAATTTCATTCATGAATTTCTTTATCCTAATGAATATAATTCAGGATATTTATACTAAATTATGCCAATTAGTTTTCTTGTAAATGGTTACTTTCCTTTATTGGGTATTAAAACAGTGAAAAACTGCCACACAAAGCTGAATGATTTCACATTTTCCAACTAAAAATTCAGAAAAATCTTTTTTTTTGAAAGTTCAAATTACACAGATTATACTTGGAACATAAGGGCCACAGCCTATCTTTAGACTCACCACCCACTATCCAACAGCAGAATTTGGCCCCCCAAACCCATTAACAAACATTGTCATTAAACTAAAGAGCTAATTGCTTTGGAATTTAGACAGAATGAACAAAATCACAGGCCAACCACAGCTGGTAGTAATAATGGTGAGACTAACCGTATGTTCCACTGGAGATTTGAAGGAACAAAAGCAAATTAACACTAATGTAACCAAACATGTGAAATTATCCTTTAAATGAAAGAAACAGAGTTAGAGAATTCTTCATATTGCATTGGAATCATCTTGCATAGGATTCTTTCCAAGTAATTGATCATAATAATTTAAAAATTATCTTTGATTAATGGAAAAGAAAAACTTTGTGATTTTAGTCCTATATTAGAATGTACAACACATGAATTTTAAGAAATACATCTCCAAATCAATATAAAATGTCAGTATAATAAAAAATAATTTGGGAAAACCATTCCAGTATCTTTTGTCACGGACAACATCACTGAAACAATGAAGACCATCACCACCACCCGCTACATGCAAGCATTATGCTAAGAGATTTATAAATATTATTTCATTTGGTACTGTCTTGGGAGATAGGTGGTTTTTGTCAACTAGATACTGGTGTAGTTTTTCATTTCCTTATCCAGTTTATTTTAGAGATAGACGCGATTAAGTGAACTGTCCAAGTTCACATGGCTTGTTAAAATTTGAGGACTATTTTGAATTCAGAACTCTATTAATTAAGCTTTCTGGCTGCCCAATCTATAGAATTTATGTGATTCCTATTTAGTTTTATTTTAAAATTAAAAAATCTAAAATATATATGATAAATTTTAGACTTCTTAAACAGAATACTGGACAAATTTACCTTCTTTTGATAATTCTAGGACTAATGGATTTAAAGCTGAAAAGGAACAATATAGATGAACTATTCTAATTCTCATTTTAGAGTTTGGAAAAAAGAGAGATCAAGTGATATGATCATATTGAGAGCAGGAAGATAGCATGAAAGTCACCTTTTGCAGAGGAGGAAACTAAGTCCCAGAGAGATGAATTACTTGCTTGATTGCATGAGTAGTAAATGCCTGACCTAATATTTTAACTAAAAATGACAGAGTTCCCTATACCAAAGAAATCACAAATCTGTTTATTTTTAGGTTTTTTGCAAGGCAATGGGATTAAGTGACTTGTCCAAGGCCACACAACTAGGTAATTATTAAGTGCGAGCCTGGATTTGAACTCAGGTACTCCTGACTCCAGGGCTGGTGCTCTATCCATTGCGCCACCTAGCCACCCCTCACTAATCAGTTTTTAAAAAAGTTACTAGATACTACATATTTTAAAGCAGAAAGTCCACAGGCTTTTGTGTATGGGCTTGGTGACAGATACTTTGGCTGCTCTGATGCTGTTTATTTTCTTTTTTCTAGGTTCATAATGGTTTACCAGAATGGAGATTGCTGATTTTCAGGTATTTAGAACATTACTGTAGAAAGATTCCAATAGGGAGGCAGCAATTATTCTTTTTAACTAAAGGTTCAGTTTCCCCAGTGTCTAATTTGTTCTCTCAAAGTTACATTTACATTATATTCACAAAGAAATAATCATATATTTGACAAATGTCTCTAAATACATGTATGTATATACAACTTTTTCTTTCTATCTATACACCTATCTATCTATCTATCTAGAATGCAACTTCTAGTGATGAGTTGTAAATGTAATATGAGTCTTTTCATTAGCTTCCAGATGAAAGAATTAGAAGATTCCTCTCAGATAAAGTTCACCAAGAAAGAATACATTCTTTCCTCAGGCTCCCACTTATCATTCAAGAAAAGATGATAAACAATTCTTTATACAATTTTCCAGCATTCTCAATACATAAAAAATGAATTTCTCTCTTCACTGACTATAATTTTTATAAGGAATAACCAGATAAAGATTATTTTATACATTATATATATTTTATCCATAAAGAAATCCTAAACATATAAATATGCAAAAATATTGTTGTAGCCTCCAACAGAACCTACAACTTGCAACCATAGCAAAAATGGTCTTACCTAAGAGCTGACCTTACTGCCTTAGCTTTCAAAATCTTTTCAAGATAGCTAGATTGAGTCTACAAGACAATAATGCATTTTCCTTCACATTGTGAATATATGCAATCTATGCATGTTCTTTTGTATATTTGAACTGGGTTTTAAGTCATATTATCTATATGCCAACTGCACTTAATGAAGATTATATATTTCTAGAAGGAAACAATCATAAATATTCCATAACCATTCTTCCAAACATCTTCTGAAATTCTGTGCAGTCTAAATTTTATAGTCATTAAGCTAAATTTAAACATTCATTTTTAGCACCTCATACCTATACATCTTGTCCAAGAAAAGTTTTCTCTATTTATATGAGGAATTTTCAAACGTTAAAGTATGTTCCAATATTAGTACCCATATAGGTCTCTTTTTTTAAATTGTGATCAATTTTGCTTTTTAAAAAAACAGACTCATTTTTACCTTTCCACATATTTTTACTTACTAAGAAGTCAAGAAGTCTGTATATATATATATATATATATATACATATATATATATATATATATATATATATATATAAACTTCACTGAAATTACTTGTAAGCTTTCTTTAAAGGAACTATATTTTAAGAACACAAAAATATGCTGATAATTATGACCACTGCTTGTGGGAGGATATTGTCCCATTATTCTATCTGCTTTCCTGAAAAAGAAGGAAAAGCAAAAATAAAAAAAAATTCCCTTGACATTGAAAAATATGGTAGAATTGCATTTAATATTGTAATACAGACTTATTTAGGTTTTAAAAGTGTGAAAAATTGCTCAGAATTTAGCATACTATACCATCTTGGCTAAAAACATTTTGTAATAAGAGCTGGTATACATTTCTGACAACAAATGCTGTGGAGAAATAATCTTTATTGCTAATTGAGTTTCTACTTTATCATTGTGCTAACAGCATTCACTTTCCCATTTGTAATACTGTACACTTAGCTCAGTGGATAGAATATCAGATTTGGAATCATCAAGATACAACTAAAATCTAGCCTCAGATATATACCAGCTATTTGACTATGAGTAAATCAATTAATTTCTCACTACTTTAGTTTATTTAGTTTCCTAATCTGTAAAATAGGGTTCATAATAGAACCTAAATCTCAGGGTGGTTGTTATGATAAAATTAGATAATATTTTTTAAGTGCTTTGCAAATTTTAAATCACTTTACAAATGCTATCTACTGCCTCATATTTGTACTTTAGTCATATGAATTTCCTTTTGAAGATTAGTTTCTGACCCCCTAATTCTGTATAAATAAGAAACATTTTTAAATGTTTGGAACTGCATATGCAATCTGAGAGGAAGATAATGCCTACAAAGCTGTGATTCAATCTCAGGATCTTGAAGACCATTAGTCATAGCAACAAACATCACATTCAAAATGGAGGACGTCACTGCAAGTCTGAGGTTCAACTTATTATAGGCCACAGTAGAAAAAGAATACTGTTACTCATAAAACTTTACACAAAATCAATTGGTAGTTTGATAAAAAGTGTGTGGTAATGGCCCTTACTGCCCTCAAAGAATGGAATCATAGAATATCTCTAAGCATATCACATACTTTGTAAATCCTTTTCTATGAAGAGAAGACCACAGATACTAACAATCCATTCTTTCAGTACTTAGGATACAGTTTTCAAACAAAAGGGCAAAAGTTAGTTTTTCTAAAATGAGTTCATTCATAGTTAACCATCATGATGTAGGCCACAGTTGTCTAGTCCAAGTTGTTTTCAGAAGCATATTTAATTATATCAAATATCTAAACAAACAAAATCATCCTGTTGGGTAGACTAGTCAGGGGATGATACAGTCAGGATAATAAGCTGTGTGGGTTCTTTGGCTTGGAATTAAATAATCTAACTGTGAAAAAGACAAAGATGTTTGGGAATTGGCTGATCATATTAATAGTCTAAAAGTGAAGCTGATAGGTTAGCTCCATCAGTGAAATCTGGTTCAGTATAATAGCTAAAGGGACTAGCCTTAATAGTAATCAAAGCACTTTTTAACTTATTCAGTGGCATATACAACTTAGTAGACAGAAATCACTTTATTAGAAGACTAATCTTTCTTTCACTATTCTATGGAAATGTACAAATAGGACCATTTTCTTCTATGATTCTAAAGATCACTATTCAATAACCTTCTCTTTGGTACTACTTCATGAATATACCCTAAATCTTCAATCTAATGAAGTTTAGTGCTTTAGAAAACGAGTTATTTACATAATTCACTAACCTTTGTGTCCTTATGATCATTCGGAAAATCCGGCACATCTATATCGTGGGAACATACAAAGAAGAATGGATTCCTTGGGTCCTGTCTTTAATTCCAAAGGCTTCAAAACTTGCCTAGGAGACTACTGAAGTGACTCCAGGAATGCAGCTGAGTAACCGAGGCATTGCTACTGAGGCAATCAGCAACTTGAGTCTAAAACAACAACAACAACAAGAACCCAAGTCATTAGTCACCTGAAATCTTGATGGAACCTACTTTAGAGAAGTTCATTAACTGAATTTAGAGTTGGTTTGTCAATTTTTTTGGTTTACCACAGTTGCCTCTGAGTACTTTACCTTTATTGTTTTGTTAGTTAACTTTTAAGACAAAAAATGCACTGATAAGTCAAACTAAAGAGGGTCTGGATCAAAGTCACAATATTTTAATCAACTCTTTCTATTTTCCTCCAAGTGTGTCATCTGTTGTATAGTTACAAATGTCATTTCTATATGCTATATTTTGATGAAGTGCTGTTTCTCAGCAATCAAGAGGACTAATATTCAGAATTTAAAATTTTATTTTTCAGTCATTGGAGATAGTGCCATATCACATTGCCTAAGAAAAAATAAAGTACATAAAATGTAATATTTTCTGCAATCCCTTTGTATTTATAAAGCAACTCTATTTTCTTCCACTTCAGAAGTATTTACTACAATAATTATATGTAAACAGGAGTAACTTCCTTTGAAATCCACCTTCATTTCTTACACTTAGAACTATGGTAGCATTTTCACTTAATGAGTTATATAGGAAATGGTGCAGTGCCTGATGAGAAAAATAAATCTTTGCTGATAATAAATATCTGACTACTCATCATATTTGGAGGAAACACCTACATTGCAATGAATATAAGATTTCAGCAATATGTGGGAGGCTAGGGAAGCTATGTGGAGACCTAGCTGGAATGGAGAGGGAGAAGATGAGGTTTGGGGGCTGGACAGATGCATGATACCTGAACACAGACAGAGAAACTGGGACCAGACATTTGAGCAGATGGACTGACAGGGTCAAAGGTTTGCTCTCTCCATGGTGGAAGTCTCAAGTGCAGTATACAATCAATCCCCAATGGGTGGTCTTTCTGCTTTTACTTGCTGGATTTTTTTTTTACTTTGTGTTTTTTTTTTCTGTGTTTGGTTAGTGGAGTGCCAGAAGGCTGCAAAGTGACAAACTGAGGAGAGGACTGAAAGGATAACAGCACTATACAGAAAAGTTAACCTAAGTTTTACATTGGAATGAAGATTGATTTCAGAATTCTTCCAGTAAAGTTAAATAATTTGAATTTATGTAAAGTGAGAAATATCTATATTAATCAGGACAAGCAAAGCTCTACCTGTAATGTACCCTTGGCTTGTAATGTGTCAAGGTCAATCAATGTCAAAGAGGTGGTAATTGAAGTAGGTAGATCATGGTCTCCTCTTTGACCTGAGTGAGAGTTGCTATTCAAACAGCATTGTACTTGCATTATTAAGAGACTTGAGAATGAAATCTGGTTCTATCACTTACTATGTGAGCATGAACAACTTATTTAGCCCTCAGTTTCCTTATTATTTAAAAAAAGGGAGTGGAACTAGATGATTTCAAAGTTCCTTTCAGATCTACATCTATGATGCTAAAAAATGTTTCCAAATATTCATGGCAATGAACTTCCTAATACTTATCCATCCTATAGTACACAGCTGATAGCTCTCCTCTCTGAAGCATTTGCAGCCCAATTCCAATCTCTAATCTCTTGTGTCTTTTAAGCATTTGCACCGTTAATTCAGCAATTAATCATTACTGTCTTTCGACATTCTATGAATTATCATGCTAGACTGTTTCTTATCTCTAGTAATGTTATTTAAAAGTTGGTGTCAAGTGCTAGCTTAATAGAGCACAGAAATGTAGTAACCGTCTTTTAGGTATGAAGCCCTGACCCACAAATAGGACCTCTACAAGTGATTCAAGTATAGTTTCAGTCCTCTGGTCCTCAAGACAGATCTACTTTTGAACTGGATCAATTATCCTGGAGGCATAAGGGGTGAGAATGTTGGATCTGATGGGGGGAACAGGAAAGGGTTCTTGGAGAGAGGTCTTTGCATTTGATATTAAAGTAGGAGAAGCAATTTAAAAAGTATAAATTTAAGGGAGGAAGATATTCTATGGCTAGAGCAGAAATGAGGGAACTTTTTGGATATTTGGCCATTTGGATATTTATAACATAATTCAAGGGCCATACAAAATTATCAACTTAAAAATTTTAATTCTTAAAAGCTTCTAGGTTTATTAAATTTTGAGCCATGTCTGTGGTTGCCTTGGAAGTGCCAGATCAAATGATTCTGAGGGCCTTATAAAATCCTAGGGCTTAGAGGCTCCTTGCCCCTGGTGTAGAGTATGGTGTGAGCAAAGATACACAGTCAGAGGAGTAGAGGATATGTTAAAGATAAAACAGCATCTAAAATAAATAATACCAGGAAGGTATGTGGATTGTGCCAGCTTGTAGAGGGCCTTGAATGCCAGGAAAATAGTTTAACTTTACTGCATGACAGCAGAAAGTTATTGAAATATGTTGAGCTGGGGTATCATATTACTAGACTCACATATAAGGATCCATGAACTCCATAAACTTGCCATTTAATGTGTTGTATGTGTCTTTTTCATTACTAGCACACAAGTGTTCATTATTTCTAAATGTCCTTAGAAAAATACAAATATTGGTTAGAGAAATATTAAGCCAAACACTTAAAGTCACAAAATAGATGTTGTTTGAAATTGGAACTCATAAAAGTTACCATGAATCCATTTTTTAGCTGTTGGGGATTTTCATAAATATAACAAAGGCTACTTTCTTGATGCAAGGCATCAAGGCAAGGAAGGCATGGTAGTAAAGTCCAAGATTGTATAACATTACTCAAAATAACAGTTCACTTAGAGCAGCCTGGGACTAATTAATGATAATGATAAAGAACACTAAGATTTAAAAAGTGTTTTCTTTATAAAAACACCAGGAGACAGGTTATATAAATATATTTCTATAAGCATCAACTTAGCTGATAGAAAATTAAGAAATTAAAGAACTTTTCCTTGGTCATACATCAAATATGCTAAGTCCAACTGTTATGATTACAAGACTAATAGTGCTCTTACTACCATAAAATATTGCCATTAAGTATATGCTAGAACCTAAAATAATTAGACAATAGGGCTACTGGCATGCAAAGGAATGGTTACAAATATTAATACTTTACTGTTATAGCCTTAGCACTTCACTATGTATGAGGTTTTCTTTTTAACGTAAAATATGTCATTCTATTCTCACACTCTATAGGTGACATTATAGGAGTTTTATTACTCCCATTTTACAAAAGAGGAAATTAATACCCAGAAAGTAAAAGCAACTTTTATTTCTTTTTTTTTAAAAAAAAACAAGTCTCATTTATTGGTGATGAAGTTTGTCCTTCATTGTTTGTTTGTTTTTTTTTGGTTTTTGCAAGGCAAATGGGGTTAAGTGGCTTGCCCAAGGCCACGCATCTAGGTAATTATTAAGTGTCTGAGACTGGATTTGAACCCAGGAACTCCTGACTCCAAAGCAGGTGCTTTATCGACTATGCCACCTAGCCGTCCCTTGTCCTTCATTCTTGAAGAAGATCATGATGCCAGGGAAATGATGCCATGACAAACACATGACCTGGATTTGAGTGAGGTGGTGCTGTACTAAGTCACTAATCTCACTTCCTCCTTCAAAGCCATCTGGATCCAGTCAGCAGAAATGAATCAGGACAACTGGAGATGATCCCGGAAGTGAGGCAATCAGATTAAGTGGCTCGCTCAAGGTCACACAGCTAGCAAGTGTCAAAGGTATGAGGCTGAATTTGAATGCATGTTCTCCTGACCCCAAGACCAGTGTTTTATCCACTGTACCACCAAGTTGCTCAAATTTTATTGATTAAAAATCTTACTAAGAATAGTTTTCATTTTCTTTATGCATAATTAAGGGAAAAAGAAAAAACAAAACCTTCCAACAAATAAATACTCAAGCAAAATAAATTCTGATATTCACAAAACAAATTCACATATTCCTGATGTCTAAAATTGTTTGTCTGACTTTGCCTAGCCCACATCTCTATCATGAGTATGTTACATGTTCCATCAATGGTACACATGATCGATCACTGCATTAAACAAAGTTTTTAAGTCTTTTAAATTGACTTCTTTTTTCAGTATTGGTATAGTGGCATTGAAATGGTTCTGCTTACTTTCATTTGCTTCAATTCATAAAAGTCTTTCTAGGTTTTTCTAAAACTTTCTTATTTAGGAGGTTTTAACAAGGTCATAATTAATATGAAGCATCTAATGATTTCCACCTAGACCTGATGACTCCTAGTCAATATCGTCTTCTTTCTTGTAACATTTGAAATTCATAATTCAAAATGCTATTATTAGTGTGTTCTTTTAAAAATGGATAATTATAATATCTGAAGATATCTTCTATAGGCATACTTTTAGCTCCCTTAGTCTAGAAATATGTAGAAAACACCAGAAGGAAGCAAGGGTAGCTAGAATGGGAAGCAAGGGAAACTGACTGCTGTAGTTGAAGCCAATACGTATTTCATAACTGAGTAGTTTGTTTTTTTTTTTTGAGCAGCCCAGTCCTAATGTTTTTTGAAAACTAGCTGCAGAGTGCCTTAGGCATTTATAGGAGGCAATTTCCTCTGGGCTTTTGCAGAATTCTTGTTTGGCTATATACATAGTTTGACTCTATCAGAGTAATGAGTGTGTTAGGGAGTTTGTAGAAAAAAAAAAAAACTCCTGTATGATATACATTTTGAAAATGAGCAGATTGCCTTAAAAAATCAGAGAATAGACTATATTCTCTTATTCTTCATGATACATGAAGATTTTTAAAGAAATGAATGATTCCTATTTTACTAAACAAAAAAAATTTGCTTTTCAAGCAAAACAAGAAACTTGCCTATTGTGAGTCTCCTTTCCCTATAAAATTAATAATAATTATTATTATAGCTAACATTTATATATTGCTTATTATACAGCAGGCACTTGTGATAAACACTTCACCAACATTTCATTTGATCCTGACAACAGCCAAGTACTAGTATTATCCTCATCTTAAAGATGAAGACTATGATGCAGATAGCCTTTGCGACTTGTCCAGGATCACACAGCTATTAAGTGTCTAAAGATGAATTTGAACTCAAATCTTCTTGACGCCAAGACTTTATTCAGTACATTAGATGGCTATCCTTTCCCAGAAAAATCTCACATATTTCTTATTTTTCTTGTAACATACATAACACTAAAAATAAAGGGACAATGTCATAAATGAAAGGAAAGAAAACAATAGCAACATTCCTGTTTACATTATAATGGGGGAGATAGAGGTAAAGAATTGTTTATCCAAGAGATGAGACTAGCAAAGGATTAAGGTTGTGGGGTGGGAAACTCTCACTTCTTCCAGAAGGTGAGATATGAGTTGAGTCTTGGAGGAACATAGGCAAGTTTAGAGGCAGGGATGAGGAGCAAGAGCACTCCAGGGGGACAGACATTTAGTGAAAAGGCACAGAGTCAGAGAAGTGTGTGTGTGTGTGTGTGTGTGTGTGTGTGTGTGTGTGTGTGTGTGTGTGTGTTTGTGTGGAGGAGAGTAAGGACAGAATTGTGAATTTTATATATAATACATGAAAAATAACACGTTGGAAGGCATCAGTTTTCAAAAGGGTTTAAGTCAAATTAAAGATTTTATATTTGATTATAAAACTAACAGGGAGCCACTGAAATTTAACAAATAAGTCATTGATTTAGGTATGTGATTTAATCGGCAGTTGAGAATAGGATGAGTTAAAGAGGAGAATAGAGGCAGAGATATTACCCTGATAATCCAGGCATAATATGATGAAGGCTTATATCAAGGTGGCAGCTGTGTGAGCAGAGAGAAGGGAGAATATATGAGATGCTGTTAAAGTCTGAAACAAAAAGAGTTGCCCTCAGATTGGGGAATGGCATCTTTTTTTTTCAGTATAGCATGATTCAAAGTCCTCAAATGAAAGTGCAGGAAGGAGGCTGAAAGTTATACGTTTTTCTGTTTTACTCCCTTTTGACTTTTGAGCTTTTTTGAAAGGAAAAGTAGCATCTTTGACTTTCTTCCTATTTTTTTCAGGCTGAATTGATCCACAATGGTCTGTATACAGTGAATGTTTAATTTATCATCATGGCTGTGTGACCTGAAAATAGAGTTCTCTCAGCTGGTCTTTATCTATACCATTTTCACTTATTTCTGACATAAACAAAATAGATAAGAAATATCTCTGGATAGAGTATGGCACTTTTTAGACTTTAAAAAATATCTTCTGACATGTAAAACATATGTCATATAACAATTGTTAAAGGAATTTTGTTTTGGATTGAAATATTTTACATTGTGATGGGTTCAACAGATATATACCCTCATGAACACATACATATAGAGATTGAAATGAAAGATAAGGAAATGTTTAAACATCTTAAACACTGACAATTGCAGACCAATGTTATCAGCACATTTATATCAGAGTATTTGACTAGTTTTTCCAGTTGAGTTTTACATACTTTCTGTACCTACATTTAAAAAGCCTATCACAAAGGTACTTGAACAATGATTTAAGATGATAACTTTTTGATTTGTGTGAAAATGAGCTATCTGAAAGTACTTGAAAAACTACTCACAATAATCAAAGGTTCTATATTGCTCTTGGGGAAAGAATGAATGCAAGAAGGCAAATTATTCTGGAAAATGTAAGAATTCAATATATTACTCATTATCTCAATGCATTAAATTTTCCTTCAAGTTTGTTCAACAGACAGGTTAAAAAGTTTGACCCTGCAAGGAGACTCCTACTACCTTCCAATTGCTAAATAGGAAAAGTTGTAGTAGACCTGGAGTCAGGAAGACTCGACTTCCTAAGTTCAAATCCAACCTCAAACACTACTAGCTGTGTGACCCTGTGCAAGATACTTAACTCTGCTTGCTTCAGTTTCCTCAACTGTAAAATAAACTGGAGAAGGAATGAATTGGAGAAGGAAATACAAATCACTCCAGTATCTTTGCCAGGAAAACCCCAAATGGGGACACACACACACACACACACACACACACACACACACACACACACACACAGAGAAATGATTGAGGGGAGTGAATAATAATAATAAATAATGCATGTGAATGGTGACTTCAAAATCTGAAGAGACATTATAGTAGGTGGTCTTGGAAAGGTTTTTCTCAAAATATTGTCCAAGTATATGGAAAATTATAAATTCTAACCTTCATTAAATTCTGGGAATTTAGAGTTCTTATAGTCCAACTCCTTATTTTCCTGATAAGGAACTGAGACCAAGATTAATTAAGTGACTTGTCCAAGGTCACACAGGTAGTAAATAACAGGGCAATTCATAACTGGTCTTCTAGGCTTCAACTTCAAAGATAGATAGCAATGGAAAATGGAATTAAAGGACCTGGATTGAAATCCCAGTTGTGACACTCACTCCCTATGCACTATTTGGTTAGTCTCTTAAATTCTCTGTGCTTCAGTTTCATCTTCTGTAAAATAATGGCTTGTCTAGATGACCTTTGAGGTTCTTTCCAGCTCTAAACCTCTGATCCCATAATTTCTTTTTTGATTTATTCACAACCAGAAAATCATTTCAAGACCAGATGAAGTATTAACAAGGTCAGAAGAAGGAAAGAGTAAAGGGGAAACAGAATAATCATTTTAGTTGTCCAATTTTCCTTAGAAATGTAAAATCCCTAAGTGAAGGAACTAGATCTGTTCTTTGTGTGTTCTACACCCGTATGCCACAATAAATGCCAACAGATTGTAATTATAGCAGTGCCTGAGGGATTTAGAATTTGATCACTGTTACAAAATAAGAATTACAGCAACAATCTAACTTCTGGCATAGCTGATGCTCAAATATTTGTTAACTGAATGAATGACTTCATCCTATTTTTCTGAAGGTGAAAAGTATGGTCCTCATATGTATAAATCAAAGGGAGAAAATATCTCATAAAATCCTCATGGAAGACACTGAAAAACATATTGAAGGCAAAACAGTTCAGAATTCTTATTGAGTGATCATTCACCAATCATAGCTATTTTACTGATATGGAAGAGAGTATGTAGGTTGCTATATTTTTAGTCCATTACTTCACAGATTCCTCTGTAAGAATTTCTGATCTTCATTCTGCTTAGGATACCTAATATATGCCTGTTGGCTCCCTTTGTGTTTTTTCAAATCTTTCAGGGTTTCAGCATGTTTCAGCAATCTAGAAGAGACTCAGAAACTGGTTCTTCCAAAGCTTTGCCTTTATGTACTCCAAAATCAGCCAAGCTCTTCCATATTTGGATTGGATATCTCAAGCTGTATGTTTGATAATTACAATGGGTAAAATAAAACTTTGATATCCCAGTCGTATGCATTGGAAATATGTGATTTTGATTGCATGCAGAAAAGAAAATGAAATTCATTCCATTAGCCTATTTCAGTTATTCTGGCATATTAAAAAAAACATGTCTCTGGGAGCTGAAGTTTTGTTGTTGTTTGATCATGTCTGGTTTTTCTTGAACCCATGAGCCATGGCACACCAGGATCTTCTGTCCCACACTATCTTCTGAATACACAGTCTCTCCTTGAAATTATTCCTTGGAGCATTATTACCATCCCATACTAGCAAGAAACTTGGCATCCTGCAGCAGGAAGTAGGAGTAGTCTGTTTATAGCCAGAACAAGTATTGTGGAGTGACAGACAGATGGTGGTCCTATACAGCATAAAAAAGCTACATCCACGGCTATTCGTTAGAAACTCAGATGCCATCTTTAAATACTGTTCAGGCCATCACAATCTTGGGACACCAGTTTTAGTGAATTCCTTCATCTTTGTAATCTAAATGATGTGCATATAACTTAGAATTTCAATCACTTGAGAAAGAAAGGGTTAGTCAGTGATTTTACTATATACAAGTTATTCACTAACAGTATCTATGTGTTTATGCTCTATCCCTTTCTGCTTGAAATACTTGACACTATTAATATTCTTTATGATTAGGGTTTTGTTCTGACATTATTTCTGGTCTGCCCTCCTGAACCAGGAATGCTTACCATGTTTTACTCCATTGCTGACTGATACTCTTGCCATTTATTCTACTTGCTGAACTCTTCAGGTTTAGGGCTTGGGTTCAGAGGATTCTGATTGAGTATAAACTTCTTGAAGGACAGTTTTGTTTATTTTTATTATTGTTTATCTTTTTCTCATTGTTGAACTCTACAGGTTTAGGGCTTGGATTCTGAGGATTCTGGCTGAGTATAAACCTGAAGGCCATTTTTGTTTGTTTCTTCGTTTTTCTCTTTGTAGCTCTAGTAGCTAGTACTTACTTCAAATACATAGTAGATGTATAAGAAATATTTGATGCACTGGACTGAGAAATCAAGGCTATTATTATTTACTTTACTACTACTACCACTACCACTACCACTACTAGTACTACTACAGCTGCTGCTGCTATTGCTATTGCTACTATTACTACTACTTACTGGGACTGCTATTTTACCACCACCACTAGCACTTTAAGTTTTCCAATATACTTTTACATTGCATTTTGCAAAGTCCTTTTTTGGTTCACAATTTCTTCTGATGTATTTAATAATATTGTCAGTCATCTTGTGGGCTAAATAGAATTCCATGCATCTTGAGTTCTATTCACAAACCAACTTTAAACAATCAGTTAATAATAAGTTAAACAGTTAACAACATCATTTAATAATATACAACCTGTAGTTTCAGTTCCTACTTATTCATGCTAATGGGTTCAGGGGGAACTATGATGAACCCAAAAGAGTGAATAATCAAAAAATCATACACACTTAGTGTTAGAATATGTGGTTAGGACTTGATGTATCTGATTTTCCATTTTAGTTATGTTTCATTTAAAATAATAGTTGATTTACATTCTTTTAGCATTAACATCACAGTATGAAGTTAACTTGAAGAATATGTTCTGTATTAATGAAGATTTCACCTAGCTATTTCTTTACTATTGAAGCAATAAGTCAAGATTCACCCTTCCCTCCAATATATACACTCATACACATGTACTTTATGTATTGTGTACACAAATCATTTCCTTTACACATAATCATATCTATCTCTGAATGGTTAGACATCACTTCACAAGGAAAGAATATAGTTTAGAAAATTTAGAATTAATTGAAGATGATGATGCATATTTGAAATAAAGTTTGTACAGATTATGCAAAACAATAGGGAGATAAAATTAACAACTCTTTCTAACAGAAAACTTCTTTGAAACTTTCTATCATAATCACCCAAGGAAGATTATTCCTTGATCTTGGGATCAAAGGCTTAATTTTTTTCTAGAAACTTTACTCTGTATTGAGTCATGAAGACATTATCACTATGGCACAAAACTGCAGCTGAATCTCTCTCTCTCTCTCTCTCTCTCTCTCTCTCTCTCTCTCTCTCTCTCTCTCTCTCTCCATATACGTATACGTATATGTAGATTAGAGTATTTGGTATAGTACAAAGGAAGGAGAACCTGTAGAGGATCTTGGCTAAAAAAAAATTATCTGGGCCACTTAAGTGTTGGAATCATGGGCTACTTAGTTTTCATCAGGGAAACAAAAAGACTGGACTAGATGACATCCCATTCATCCCTAAATATGATGATCTGACATTTATATTTTGTTCTCTGAAATGTGTTTCTTAAAATATTTAGATTCTTGTACTATGAACAGATTTGTCCCCTTATCAATTCCTAGTTCCTCCCCCATTCTTAAACTGAGCATAGCCTTTTCTCTCTTAAATTTCCATTATTACTGAAGAAGACTATTCTTTAGTGTCATTTCTCTAGGTTTTTACAAAGTATATAAGTGGAACAGAGGTTGTAGACTTGAAGTCAGGAAGACTCAAGTTTAAACACTGCTTCAATTAATTAGTAGAGAGAGTAAATCCTTGAGTAAATCACTAAATTTTTTTCAAACCTCAGTAAAATATATAACCATATGTAAAAATATGGGCAATGATAGTCACTTCACAAATAAGTTGCAAATATCAAACTTTTAATTTTATATATATATATATATATATATATATATATATATATATATATACATTTTAGCTACTACTACTAATTATTATTATCCTAAAATTTTACCAGACATGACCAGAAATAGTCTTATGAAATCTTGAGTAGAACCATCTTTCTCAGAGGTATCTTTACATTAAGCAACCCATATTGAATTACTTGCGGTTTATTTCACTATTCTGCCTATCTCACTGTGCTATGGAGGAAGAAAGTGCTTTTTTCAAACTATAAAATGTTTTGTAAATATTTGTTATTAATTTCATTTATTATTGCTGTTAAGGTGAGTTTATTTTTAAGTTCCCACTTAAAAATTTCCACATGACCTCAAACCTCACAACAACTGTTTATAAACCAAAGTAAAGTATTAGGTACAGATGAATTGTGTGTAGCATACTAGGGAATGATAGATTTTAAATGTTCCTTCATATCACAGAATGAAGGCTGGAGCTGCCATTTTAACAAACACATGAAGGAAAACTAGAGTAGAAACAAAAATGCCTTTTTGTAATTTAAAATGTAAAAAGCTCTTTGTGCATATAATCTGGACTCGCTACTTCATGTAATTATAGTAATTTTCTAAAAGAACCAGAAGGGAAACAAACACAATTGCAGTTTGCAGTATTCTCTAATGAAAACAACATTTTAAAGCTTAAGAATCCTTTGTCTTATCCCTGTATGAAAGGGACTTAGGAGGTTCATAAACAATCCTAAAACATTTGAGACTTGATGATGATATGCATGATATATATATATATATATATATATATATATATATATATATATATATACACACATATATATGCATGTGTATGTTGACTGCACCAGGGAGAGAAGAAATTGAAGACATTCCAGGTTCATGAATCCATTATTCCAGGTGTCATCATAATGATTTTCCAAATTGAAGAGGAAAAATGGGACAGAGAAACATTTACACAATGTAGTTTTGATATCAATGGACTGCAAAGTCAGAGCAATGGATTACCCCAGCAGACATACAGTAAGTAGCATGTTTGGAGGTGATTCATGGCTTTTAAAAGAAAACAATTTCTTTTAAAATATCAGAATTAATTTTTACCACAAAGAATGTATCTTACCTTACCATTCTTGTCAGTATCCTTTATACCTAATTTCAATAGCACAATAATTGCTGTCTTTTTTAAAAAAGATCTTCTCTGATAATATTACTGGGTTAGCTGAGAATAGAAAAACCAAAACCTCTTAGTCCAGGGAATGACAATCTTCTCAAAGAGAAGAGTCATCTGGGGATAACATTGCTAGAATTTATCTTTCTGAAGAATTGTGCCATATTTTACTCACTTTAATATTTGAAAGGAAGCAGGGTTTCATCAGCATTAGCCCTTGTTCCACCAATACAGCTTCCTTGTTCTTAAGAGGACAATTCCATGAAATGTGGTGGCTAAAAAAAGTCTTGCTTTTTACCTAAGAATTTTTCAGTGATCTTGTCCCAAGTTATGTAGGTTGGTCAGCAGATGGGAGTCACATAGTAGCTATCTATGTAGCCTGACTTGAAATTTTACTATTTGGTAAAACCTTCAAGAGTTTGAGATCTTCAGGTGTGGTGACATTATCACCTCTATCCTGGAATGAGGCATAGAGAGATCTTCAATAGGGCAATCATGCTTTTTTCAATTGATGTCAGTAGGGAATACCTTATATAGGGTATGGAAGTCCTCTCTGATCTTGGAAGTGGGGGGGAAAGAGCAATAAGAATTCTAGATTTTTGATACAGAGCTCTATCCACCTACAAGGACTGTATTTTCTTGATTAAAACAAAATGAGATGAATTAACAAACAGTCTCATTCAATTTTTTGGCTATTATAAATGTCTGGAGTTGATTGCATTCTTATCTTGCTTAGCTATGGCAGTTGATACCTATACAGCACTTTAAGGTTTACAAAGCAATTTATATCTATTGTTTCAATAGCTCTTTACAACAATTCTGTGAAATAGATATTAAAAGCATTATTATTATTATTATCATTATTATTATTCCTATTTTGCATATGAGGAACCAAGGTCACAATCTAGAAATTTGTTTAGCAAATGCTTCCTTGGTGTATAAACAATGCATCAATCTAGAACTGTACTTATGGGTGCAATGATTGCACTAAACAGGAAAGAGACTAAAAAAAGGATACCGTTTGGAAATCTCTCAGTACTTGCATATCTGTTGAGTTTTATATTGGGATTAAAAAACCGATAAAAATCAATATAAAGGAAGCAACTATTCTAGAAGTAACATTAGCAACTCACAAGATGATGAGGTCAGCAGAAAGAAAAATGGCCCTAATATATATCTCCTGTCTAGATCTATAGTTGACACTAATTCAAAATTCAAACTTTCTGATGGATGGCTCATGGAAATGAGGCTGACAATCTTCTGTCAATGTCTTTTTCTTTTGAAGTTCAATTTCATCTATAACTTTTGCAGTCAAACAGCTATTTGTTTTCAAGTTTCCAAAAAATGTCCAGAAACCTTCTGATGAATAACCCTCTACACTCTTCTTCCAAAATAAGTTTCTATGCAACTATGACAACTGTTACCCAGAGGTGAAAATGAGATTTTTATGAAGAAATAGACAAATTCATCCTATAAACTGACCATGGGAGATTTCAGGACACTACAAACAGAAATGCTCAAATCTAAAGAAATATTTCCAAGGAATTGAAAGCTGAAAATATTTCTCCCCTTTTCTAACCAATTGGGCTGAGTATTACATAAGAGATAAATCTTCCATAGTTATAAATCAACTTTAATTAAAATTCAGAAACTTTGATATAGAACATGGAATTTTTCACATGGAAATATTAAACTAAATCCCCTTAGCAACTGTAGTCGACAGACAACAGAGTTTCCACCAACCTGATACTGAATCAGTTACCTGATGGAGATCACATTAGGCTCCCACAAACAGGTGATTTCCTTGCAAGCTAGATACATTATATGTAACTGCTAAGAGCCTGAGAGGGGAAGGCTCAATCTCTTGACCATACTATGGATAGTATGTTGAAGTTGGAAGGTAGAGCAAGGCTTTAAAAAAAAAGACAACATCAAGCCAACTAATCTATTTCATAAAGAAGATAGTACAAGCATACCTAGGATCAATGAAATTGAAAAAAAACATTCAAACTATTAAAGGATAGATGACTATCATCTATATAATACTTTTATATATTAGTAGTACAACCAATCAATCACCAGGTGGCATCCAGGTCTCACTGATGATTGAACATAAAAATCCCAGATTAGTATTGTATCAGTTAGAAATTCCAAGACTAAGATTTCCATTGGTAGCTATTCCTTTGAAGGGAACATGCTGCTTAGGAAAACAGGTATTGAACATAAAGTAGAAAAATAGACTTGAGATCACAAGTCCTTTAAGTAGAAAATTGACAGACAATGGTGACATCAAGATACAGACTTAAATGTTTGTCAGATTTAAGCTCCTCTATCTTAACTATATGACAGGCCAGTAAAAAAATCAACTTATTTAGAAATGTTTCTGCTATTGTATGAAGTACCAATGACTCTTAGGAATTACAGGGAAGAAATAAATAGAGGGAGGGAGCCAGGGGAAGTTTATATGTCTTTCCCAAAGTGACCTTTTCTGTTTCCTCAAATTATCCTAACTCTTCATTTATTGTTTCCTACTTAGTTCTTTATTGTAAGGGACAAAATCCTTTTCACTGGAAAAAGTCATATGAATGAATCTATCATAAATATGTTATTTAATCTCAACTGTACTTTTACTTCTTCCTGGAAAATCTTGTTTTCTTCTGATTGACTCCCTTTTAAACTACCAGAATTCTCTTTTCCAATCTTCTCTCTTCCAGTAGATAACCTTTTTTACTTCTTTAATAAACTATGTGATCTCCCTCATCACTGCCCTCCATGCTTCAAAGTGCCTATATCTTCTATGGTCATCCTCTTCTCCTTTACTCCAGTCTCCAAAAGAGGTATGCTCTTCTTGACAAGGTTAAAAACATTTCCTCTGTCAATAATACCATACCATTTTGTCCTCTCTGGAACCTGACTTAGTACCTATTACCTCCCTCTCTCTGACACTTCTAATTTTAATTCCTACCTCTAACTTCAACCATTTCTACTTGATCCTTTCCTCTGACTTGTACAAAATATATCTTCCACCTTAAAAGAATTGTTCATTTGATCCTACCATCTCCAAAATTTGTTATTAAACATCACTCATCCCTTTCAAGTCCAAGCTCCTAGAAACTGGATACACCTTACTGCCTCTAACCCCTTAATTTACTTTTCAACTTTTGTAATGAGACTTCTCACTAGGTCAGTTTATTAAAGCTATTCTCTCAAGTTATCTCTTAATTGATAAAGCTGTTGATCTTGTTTTTCCTGATGTTTCTCAGATTTTGACATCACTGATGATAACCTTTTCTTCTCATGAGAAATTTTTCTTACTTTGACTTATCTAACATTACTGTCTCCCTTACTTCTAACTCTACCTAAATAACATTATTTTCTGTCTTTTTTTCTTAGTTTATAATCCATCTCAGATGGATTTAACCTCAACATTAATTCCTGGTACACATAATTTCTTGGTGTTTTATTTCTCAAAAGCTAACATAGTTTGGATGCACAGGACTTCTAAATCTACATATCTGGTACTAATTCCACTTTTGTATTATGGTCTTTCCTCACCAACTGATGAATCCTCTTTACTTGTCTATTTCATCAGCATCTCAAACTCACTCTGTCTAAAAATAAGACTCATCATTTCCCCCAAAAACCTGTCTCCTAATTTTTCTATTTCTACAAAATAATTAAACAAAGCTATAAACCATCCTATCATTCACATATATCCTTTTGTAGTTTTACAGTGGTAGCATAAGAGAATTTAGAACTTGGTGTCAGGCTTAGAACCACCGAATCTTTATGTCTTTTTTCAAACTCCAACCATCTCCCTTCAATCAGTTGATAATTTTTAATTGATTTTAGCTCATATATTTGAGTATCTATCCCCCTTTCTCCGTTCATATAACCCTTATTATAGTTTGGGTTCTGATGATTTGCCTACCTATCTTCTAATTAATTCCTTGCTCCCACTTTCTCTCTTTCACAGAATCACCAGAATCATTTTGCTAAAACACAGGTTTGTGCATCTCATTTCCCATTGTAAGCAGGAACTTTAATACAAATTCCTTAGCCTGACTTAAATAAGATCCTTTACAAACTAACTTCCACTCATCTTTATGTACTCTATTGCAATTGAAATGAACCACTTATAACTTTAATTAAACTGGACATTTTATTTTCCACTTCTTTTTATTTATAAAACTGTCTCTTATACTTGGAATATACTTCTTTCAATTGCTATCTCTCAGAATCTTTGTCTTTCTACATCTTTCCATTTGATACCTTAGGTGATCTCTAGTTGTTCGGGATCTTACCCTTATACATATTCCCTTGTGTTTATTTAAAAGTTGTGTTTATCTCTACTCCCCAATTCCAGAAGACTGACAGGTCTTTTTAGGTCAGGGACTTTCCTCCTCTTTTAATATTCCTTCCTTCCTCCCCTCCATCCCTCCCTTCCTTCTTTTTTTCTCTCCTTTCTCTCCCTTTCCCTTTCCTTCCTTCTCTTTCTTTCTTTCTTCCTTCCTCCTTCTTTTCCTCCACCTTTCCTTTTTTCTTCTCCTTCATCTTTTATTCCAGTCATATAAATTACTGGAATGAAATACATACACACATATGTGTATATAATGAAATACGTATTTATTGAACAGACAGTTAAGAAACAAGATTTATTGTCATGATCCTCAAAAACATGTTGTGGTGTTAGGTGAGGCTATTATTAATAAATTTCTGTAGGATTATGTATATGTGAGGTATGGTAAACAGAATAGTTATATTAGATGGAGAGTTGCAATGAGAAAATACCAAGACAGAAGGACAAAAAAATAAATCTAGAGGATCACTCTGAAGCATGATAGCATAGGCAGATAATGAACTGTTGGGTGATAACAAAAGGATAGATATATCAACCTGATACATCATAATCAGAGTCAAGATAGCTCTTATTTGAGCCAAAGCATGTGTCAAAGGATATTTGAGAGGCAGGACCACAAGGAGATCTTTGTATGTAGCAGCATCTAATCCATCAATCATAGATGTAACCTTTATAACTGGGTAGAATAGAAAGCACTGCTGGCCATGTGTGGTGTCCAAAGTATATTTGGGAGAGTTTAGAGAGTTTCCTGATAAAGTACCTAAAAGTTTATTTGTCAAAAGGCTACATATGGTCCTTACGGTGAAATTCTATAATAAGGTTTAAACATCAACTTTACTAAGCTTATGATATGAAGGACAAAAAGTTCAAGTTCAGGTATCTTAATCGAGGTACTTTTATAGTATATCTAAGGAATATGTACATTCTGCATTAAAGAGAAAAAAGGAGCAAAAAGGGGTCTCGCTCTCTTTCTATTCTGCCTTCTTAGAACTAGAAAAGGTAACTTTCCCGTCCTAAGCAAATTTAGACTTATTTAGGCACTAAACAGCCTTTAATTATTTAGGGGGATTGGATGGATAGGGAGATATTTGCACTGTTTGCAGTAACTGGAAAGACAGACTGAATTGTGCAAGAATAGCATTTCCTAGGATTATAGGGCTTAGAGTTAAAAAGGAGCTTCCTGAGAATCATTTTGAGAGACTGTCTAGGTTAAGTGTTTCATTTTACACATGAAGAAACTATAGCCACCCCCCAAAAGAAGTTTATTGAAAAGAAATTTTCCATGTTTGGGGTCATTATAGCCCTACTGTCTAAAACATTGCATGGTCCAACCATATAATTGGTTGAAAAAGGTCATTTAAGTAATCAGTATACAAGAGAGTCAAGATTTGAATCCAATTTCTTTGAAGGTGGTTGAGTTTATCTGACAAGTTCTAGGTGATGATATGAGGTTGATGCAGGAAGTTATAGACATGGGGAACATGGTAATCAGAAATAAATTTTGTAATCTTTTACACAGTTAAATTCTGCCAGAGTGGGGTATATGTAGGAGAAAATATAGAAGAAATATCTGTCTAATAAGAAAATGTTATCTGCACCTAGGAATTGATTCCTATTGCTGCATTGTTAAATGTAAATTTGCAACCTCACCCCCCCCACACACACACACACAGTCTTCCAGCCTTTTCCGTATTTACGTAGAGGGGGAAGGATTTTCCCCTTTACCCATATTCTATGCCCAGGGAGTTGACAAGGTTGTAAAGTCTGGTCTGGACTCCTCTCATCATGTGTGCAGACTCCCTTGAGTCTCAGCCCAGTCCATTCTTCTGTTTTCTCTCTCTCTCTCTCTCTCTCTCTCTCTCTCTCTCTCTCTCTCTCTCTCTCTCTCTCTCTCTGCCATCTAGTATTTTGTTATTCACTCCTGTCCTCAAGGTGCTTGCTGTTTCTCCAGGAGGAGAAAAGGTTTTAATCTGTAAACTTTGAAGGCTTGTATAACAAATCCTGAACTCTTTTAAAACTTCAGGGCTATATGTGAATTCTTTCATCTTCAGAACATCTCAATCTTAAATTGGTAATACCAGTCTTCCACAATAAGGTCACTAGCAGAGAAAGGGAAAGGTCCCCTGCTCCATCCTCCCCAACGTCTATGATGAGGAAGGGTTTGTGGGAGGGCAGGGTTGGGAACCTCAGTGATCCCTGACAGACAAGTTAAAGGAAGGACCACAGGTAGTTAGGGATGATTGGTCAGTTTTTCCAGTCCAATCTAACTCTGGGATTGAAAAAGAAATATTAAGAAAAAGGCAAGATCCATAGGGGTGGGTTTAGAAATCAGTAGCTGGGTTTTATTTGTGTTAACATTTCCCTTATAGAAAGGAAAATAGCAGACAGGAATTAAACAGGGTTTGAATGAGAATTAGCAGCCTGATTTCTAGCTCTCACCCTATTTCTCTCAGGGTTGAATGGAAGGGTCTCTAGAGAGAGGTAGGAGCATGGGATTCTTTATTTAGGGATACCAAGTCTTAGGTCTGGGTATAGAAGCAAAGACAGAAAGCTGGGATATCATATCTTGAGAACCATGCCGATCTATCAGGTAGAGGAAAGTTTTGTAACTATATCATCATTTCCCACCTATTTCCTCTCCTGGATGTTATCATCTTCAGAAACTGATTGTCTATTATGTCATCATTCTCTAAAATGAAATCAACTCAAAAACTTACACGTCCTCAGATCATTTCCTTCCCCGGCTGGATGACTTCATCATGCCCCTCCCCCTCCTCTACCTCCCTGAATCAGGTAACATCCCTTCCACTGCTTCACTTCTCAGCTTCCTTTTATGTGGTGTCTCCTCCATTAGACTGTGAGCTTCCTATGGGTAAGGGCTGTCGTTTGACATTTTTTGTACTGCTTAGCACAGTCCCTGGAACATAATAAATCTTTATTGTTTCTGACTTTGAATCTATGCACTCTGCAATTTAATAAAAGTGTTAGTTTGGTGCCCAGTATGTACAGAGCATTCTGCTTAGATTCTAAAGATGATGCAAACAAAAAGACAATTATTGGAAGTTAAAAAAGAAGAGAGAGAAATGTATAAATATGTATAACAAAAAGATTATGATTAAGTTGAAAAACAAGAGGGACTAGTAAGATGAAAAACATTCTGCTAGCTTGCCTTTAAAATTATTTTATTTTATATAAATATTATTATATTTATTCAGAAACAAATGCTGAATAAGTTAAAAGGTTCCCCATTCAAAATCATTTCTTGTATTAGAAAAATTAACAGAAACCATACACTCATCATTTCTCCTATGCCTCTTCCTTGATAGTACTTTCTTTATTACAATCAATGGAAACAATCATTGACATAAACTATTTCCAATGCATGTTATTTTTCTTTTGGCTTTCCCTATACAATACTTGCCACTTCTTGAATTTTCACTCTGTTTTGTAATATGTAAAACCCAGTAGCTAAAAAATAAAAAAAAGGCTCTTGTTACTTAAGGATATATACCCAGTTTTTATATTACTTCCCTAATTCACATTGTTTTTCATGGTATTGCCTATATTATTTATTTCTTGCTTATATTATATCTGTTATATAATTTATAATTAAGTCTGATAGACATGAAGAGCAGAGAAACATTTAAATAGAACCTATTATGTCTCTGTACTTGGCTAAAAGCTTCACAAATACATCATTTGATCCTCACAACAAATAGATGCTGTTATTATTTCCATTTTATAGTTGAGGAAACTGAGGTAAATAGAGGTCATACTAGGGTCATACTAACTCTAGTAAGTGTATGAGGCTACATTTGAACTCAGGCCTTCCTAATGTTCAGTCTTCTATTCACTGAGCCACATAGTTGCCTCAATATTTGGACACAGTTTGAAACTTGTCTTAGGCATGATAAATTTTTAAATTATATGACTATGACTTATCAACCCACAGAGAACTGTCAATTCAACAGACATTTTTAACAACAGAAACTCATCAATTCAAAAGAGTTATTATAACCTAAGCATTTGAACAGTAATAAAAATTCAATATTTATTGAATTTTTCAACAATTATTAAATTGAATGTACACAGAGTTAGTCTTTGAAATGTGACTGACAGTAAATAATCTTAAAATGAGTGTCACCTAATTTGTGGTCAAAGCCCTTGTTGAAGTCTTATATTTCCTAAGAATATGCTAAGAGGCTAACAGGTCAATGCTTTAATCAATGACTTGGATGCAAGGACATATTACTTGCTAGAGTTGCAAAGGACATGAAATTAATATATGGGTGACAGAGCTCGGATACCAAAAAAAAGCTTGACAACCTAGAATAGCAAGTTGAAATTTAACAGATAAATGTAAAACTCTACATTAAAATTTTATACATAAAGATGGATGATTTCTGAGGAGAAAACTCCTGCGAAAAAATATCTGGAGGTTGGAATACCTACTATGATTCAATAGTGTGACATAGCAGTACAAAATGCTAATGGTATCTTAAGTTGCATTAAATGGAACAATTGGTATATTTTGCTTAATTTTGAGATGTCTTATTTTAGGAAATGAATGGATAATCTAGTCTTCCCAAAAAGTTGACCTGTATGGAAAAAAAGAAGGAAAAATATGGGATATAATAATTATTTGTAAACTTGAATATGCTGAGAGTGTAAAAAACCAGAATGCATTATACTCTTTCCTCTCTTCCTTACTCTTCTATTTTTGTTAAAACATACTTTCAGTCATCTAGGTTTACCACCTCAAATTTTCAATGTCAGGGTAGCCCTTAACTTTTTCACTTTCTTTCATCCTTTATATCTAATTAGTTGCCACATCTTATAGATTGCACCTCCAAAAATCTTTTATATCTGTTTCTTTCTCTCTATTCACAAAAGTAATCACACCTTAAGTAATGATCTCATCACTTCTCACCTGGACTAATGAAATAGTATCTTCCTTATAATTTGTATTCATATGCTTTTTTATGACCTTCATTTTCAAATAAATATAACCTTTCTTTCACCAAGTAAGCAATTAAATATAATCAAGAATTTTTAAAAGAAAAAAGAAAAAAAGTACTTACATAAAAACTAACCAACATGACAACTAGGTCTCACTATATATATATATATATATATATATATATATATATATATGTATATAATATTTTATACACATAGGTCTCACCTCTGCAAAGGTGGGTATCATTTTCAATTGGTCTGTGTGAAAATTGGTGGTTATAATTATGTAGTACTCAATTTCTTGTTTATTTTTTCATTTGTCATCATTTTATATACAGATTTCCTGATTCTATTTATTTCATTCTGGTTCACTTAATATGTCTTTCTATATGCTTCTCTACAGTTTTCATCTTCATCATTTCTTATGAAACAATCATATTTTATCACGTTGATGCTTCTATAATTTATTTTTCCATTTCTCAATAGCTCCTATTAGATTTCCTTCTCCACTTCAACGTCCTTCCTTTTCCTCTTCTTCCATCTCCTCTCTCTGTTCCTCCTTCCTTCCTTCCTTAATTCATGTTCCATATGGTTACAAAATTGATATTCCTAAAGTACAAGTCTAATTATGTCACTTCTTTACCTAAGAAGCTCCAGCTGCCTCTGGAATAAAATGCAAATTCTTCTGTTTGGCATTTAAAGTCCTTCAGATTTGGCCCCCAAACTACCTTTTTTTAGATTTATTGAATTTTTAGTCTCCATCACTGTGTTCTAGTCAAATTGGCTTGCCTGCTTTTATAACATGGCATTGCCCATCCCTGCAAAGGCTATATGTCATGTTTATTTGTTTCCATCTTCTGGAATCTATCCTTTCCTTTAGGACTCATTTCAAGGGTCACCTTCTGAATGAGTCTTTTCCTCCTTCCCTTCAAATGCTAGTGTTCCAATACTGCTTTGTACTGTGAATCATTTATCTGGTGTTTATGTTTTTTCCCCTCTGAAAGAATTTAAGCTATTTGAAGGCAGAGATTGTTATGATTTTGTCTTTGTATCCAGGCCTAGCACTGTACCTAGGACCTCGATGCACTTAAATAGTTATTAAATTGAAAATACATGATTTGGAGATGTGGAGAAAGAAATAGAGAAACAAACATTTATTAAACATCAACTATGAACCAGGACCAGACCTGGAATTAGGAAGACCTGACCTCAAATCACTTATTAGCTGTTTTAACCCTTGGCATGTCATTCAACTCTATTTACCTTATTCTATTGGAGAAAGAAATCAGTATCTTTGCTAAGAAAATCCTATGAACATGTCTTGCTGTGCTATGGTCAATGAGCTCATGAAGAGTCAGATTATTCAATGACTAAAAATAACAACAAAATATGCTACATACTTTATGGATATTATCTCATTTACTTCTCACAACAACACTGGACTCTATTCTTATTTTACAGTTGAGGAAACTGAAGTGAGAAGGTATCTGAAGTCACTTGTAAACTCAGATCTTCCTGATTTGGGTGTAGGGATGAGGTGGGCAGTAAAACCATGCTAGCTATCTGCAAGTACTGGGAGGATGATCACAAGTTAGAGGAATCATCTTTCTTCTTTTTTGTCCTCTAGGAAAGTAGGAACAATGGATTAGGTTGTAAGAGACTGGTTTTGGTTTATTCTAAAGAATGGGTTTTCTCAGGAGGTACAGAATTCTTACTCATTTGTTGGTGATGTTGTAGAAAGAATTAAGGTCCAGGAATGAACTCCTGTGTTCTACATTTTAGTCAAGCTAGAAAACTGTACAACTCCTGCTATTCTCCTCTTTCTCTCTTTCATCTGAATTCCTTTGTATGCTGTCACTCAACTAAATTGAACTCCCCACTAAAATCTCTTTTCCCAACTTTTGATAACTCTCAGATCGTTCAGCATTCAGCTCATATGTAGCCTTCTCTAGGAAGATTTCTCTAACTTTCTTCAGCTTGGAAAAATGAGAGTGACCTCTTCTTCCTCAAACATATCACAGTCCACTGTCTGAACCTTTATGTTTATCTTGAGAGGCAGCTTGGAGGCAGTAAATGGAGACTTGGAGTCAAGAAGGATCAAATTCAAATTTGGCTTCAGACATTTACTACTAATATGACCTTGGCCAAGTCACTTAATATTTGTCTACTTCTGTTTTCTCAAACAAAAAATAGGAATAATAATAGCAGCTACCTCTCAGATTGTGAGGATCACATGAGATCATAATTGTCAAGCATTTAACAAAATACCTGACAAGTCGTATTAATTAAATGTTAGCTATTATCATTATCATTACTATTGTTGTTGAGAGTGTTATCTCACTCTGCTATGTACTGAAATTTTCAATTTGACTATGGGAGCTAGATAGATTGTTGTGCCTGAAGTCAGGAAAAATCATCTTGAGTTTAAATCTGACCACAGATACTCTTACTAGCTTTGTGAACCTGGACAAGTCACTTCCCCTTGTTTGCCTCAGTTTCCTCATCTGTAAAATAAGCTGAAGAAGGAAATGGCAAACCACTCCAGTATTTTTGACAAGAAAATCTCAAATGGGGTCGCAAATAGTTGGACACAACTGAAGTTACTGGACTATAACCACAATTTGATTATAATCTCCTTGAAGTGAAAAATAGTTGCTTGTCTGCCTTGTAACTCCAGCTCCTAACATAATGTCTTACACACACAGTAAAGTTGCCTAAGTTTGAAAACAAGTCTTTTTCCAAGTCTATTTCTGACCCACTAATGGAGTTATGAGCTATTATAAGATCATAGTACATTGGTAGCTTAAGGAATTTAATGGATCTTAAGGATAAAAGGAATAATTGTAAGAAAATGTACATTACAATCATGCAAATAAGGACTTGTACTCTATTACCAGACAGTCATATTTACTGGTTTTACAGCATGACTTGAATATCAATGTTTATTTGGTGTTTGTCTCCTTTTTTGCTGTTTCTCTTAGACATAATATATGATGACATCTGTGATGCTTAGAGTGATCCCTGCTGATAGCAGCAGGAATCTTATCCTGCTTTTTGACAGTCTTGCCAAGACTTGGCCATTTAAAACAGTGAAACATATGAAGTCATTTCCTTGTAATTTTCCTTGTTATTTTGTTATTCCTACTTCAAGAAGAATATCTTTTGCTTGAATCAAATTTTAGAAATCCCCTGCTAGATTTCTATGACTTCCTTGCTATTCCCTAAGCATGCCAATAATCAATAATTAAACTTTTGGACTCTGTGGGAAGCCTCTTACACATTTCAACTAGTTTATCAACAATCTATTACTTGTACTTTTAGTGTATCAACAAATGTCTATTATTTTACTCAATGATGCATTCAGTGGTATTAGAAATAATTAGTTCAAGTGGCAAACAGTGTGTGAGGGAGCACCTAAGTTAAGTCTTTGTTGTTTCTCAGATATGCCTGTCATTACTGCTTTCTACACAGAGCTTTTTTTCTCTGAGGGGTGGAAGCTTTCACAAAGCTTGAATCCTGATTAGGCTAAACTCCATTAGCTATGTACAGAGAATCAAATGCAACTATAAGTAATACTGAAAACAGATCAATACTAATCTGAAATGTTTTCATGTAGAGATTCCTTACTTTTTTTGCATACATCCTTTACATTTGGAGAATTTTTTTATGCTGACTAATAAATAGAATTGACCCAGTTAGAAAGTTGGGATGCAAATTAGGATACATCGATCTTTCCTTTTCCTTACCTTTTATAAATATTATCTCATTTTATTCTCTCCCAGCACTCTGGGGAGTAGGTATTATTATTATTAACCCTATTTTTACAGTTGAAGAGACAAAGATAGAAAAACGTTAAGGGACTTGCCCATGGGTCACATATCTAATTAGTATATGAAATCAAATCTGAACTCACTTCTTCCTCATTGTGGGTCTAGCATTCTAGCCATAAACCACCTAGCTGCTTCAGGTTATTTGCTTAAACAATTTCAGTGATTCTCTATGGTCTCAAGGATGAAAATAAAAACTTCTTAGTCTAGTCTTTAAGGTCCTCTATGATCTGGGTGCAGATTACCTTCTCAGTATTACTTCACATTATGCTCTGTCATATTCTCTATATACTTTTTAAAATTTTTCCCTAAATTCTAACCAAATTGTGGATTATCTACTAATCTGAACTTGACAGTATTTCTCCCCTTTAGGTATTTGACTTGGCTATCCCCTGCTCCTAGAATGCATTGTTTTCATCTTAAGCTTTCAGTAACCTTATCTTCAAGGTTCATCTCGGATAGACTTCCTGAAGCCTCCCCAGACTCCTTACCAGCTGAAAGTATTTTCTCTCCCCAGTTTTTCTTAGGGTATTTAGTTTTTGAAATCACAAATGATACTTCAGATATTTGTGATATGATATTCAGGAAAGGGGGGTGATAATGTTACTTTTTTATTCTATTCTCTTCAGCTCACATCTTGATTACACACAACTCTGAGCATCAGATATAAGGAAAGACATTGATAAAGTGGAAAGCACATAGAGGAAGATGCAAATTATAGTGAAGGCCTGTGAGATCATGCCACAAAAATATCAGTTGCAGAAAATGAAGTCTATAAAGTATTCTTTAGTATATTATTAATTGGTATAATAATTTTCCTACTCATTAATTCTACTGCTTCTTCAATATACAAGATGCAATAGAAAGGGCATCAGGTTTAGTATTAGAGGACCTAGGTTCAAATGCTGGTTATGTTATCTATTATCTTCAGCATATCCTACAGGAGACACCAAAGTCTCCACTTAGTTAATAGTTTAAAATTGTTTGAAGATTTTTGGGACACACTTGTACACTCTTGGTACTTTGGGCTTTACAAACACCCTAGGCCTCATTTTCCTTATCTGAACAAGGAGGGAATTGGTTATATACCTTTTAAGACTTTTTCCAGGTCTTTCTGTGATCTTCTATGCCCTCTTCTTAATTTCAAAAGAATGGTAGGGACCTTAAAGACCATCTTGTGCAACCTATAACTTAAGAAGACTTCGTTTTACTGTGTCCCAACAAGTGGTCATACAGACTTTGCTTGGATTGTGGGAACCCATTACTTCCAAATCACCCCTTTCTATTATTTTTAGATTGTTTTAATTATAAGGATGTTTTTCCTTAAATCAAGGCAAACTTGCAACTTCTGGCAATTGCTCCTAGTTATCTAATCCTATTTCAAATACTTAAAAAATTATACCACTTCTCACAGGTATTCTCTTTTCCAAACAAAATTCCCAAACTTCTGCAATTGATATTTATATAAGAATAATCTCAAGGATCACCATTATTCTTTCCTTCCGCATATATATATATATATTATATATATATATATATTTATATATCTATATACACCCTCCAGTTTATCAATACCCTTACTAAAATTTGTTGTTTAGAGATCAATGGAATAATCTAGTCTGACTAGGACTAAAAAGGAAAAAATAGCACCATCTCCTTACTTCATACATTATGATTACTGAATTTGCAGTCCATGAACCCCACTTTCCCAACTCCAGTTATATTTCTGACTAATTTTGTATAACTAGATTTCCTCATCTTATTCATGTAGAGTTGAATTTTTGATCCCAGTTATAATTTTACATTTATCCCTAAATCAGATACAATTAGATATGGATAAATCCTCATCTGTAAAAATAGGTACAAGAAAAAATGTATGCTTTTCCTGTATCATACATAACATTATTTTGAAGATAAAATGTGATCATGGCAGGAAGCTTCTCCTCTGCTCTTTGTGTCCATTTTTCCTTAATATAAAGTAAAATAGTATTACTAAATAATGTTCATAAAGCAAAAAGCATTAATATTTATTAGGATATATATTGGTTTATCTTCCTCAAGAATTTCTTAAAATTAAAGTTATTTCTAGTTTTTGAGTCAAAGTCTCTTCCTTAATAAAATATGTCTGCTTACTTGTATGATTCATTTGTTAAGACATACTATTAAAAACTTAACAGTTGTGAATGGATTAAAAAAAGATATTTGTTACTCTTGCAATAGGAAAAAGGTAGCACATAATAAATATGACCCACTTTTCTCTGGAAACTAACCTGCAGATAGCAAGTCACCAAAGATATTGATAGTCATCAAGCCCTTAACCATAAATGCATGGAAATCTTTCTATCTTCAGTACCTAGTGCCTGGAATACAATCATTTCATAAGTGCTTGCTGATTCATTGATGGGGCAATATAGTCATAGCTAGAAGAGGCTTTTAGAGATAATCATTACCACAGTAGTTTATATATTGATTTAAAGATTACAAAATACTTATATATATATATATATATTATTTTATTTTTCCAATGAATATGTGTAAATTAGGCACCATAAGGATTATCATCTCTATTTTACAGCTGAAGTAACTGAGGTTCTGGAAAGTAAAATGACTTGTCCAATGACACAGAGCTAGTTCATGGAAAAGGGATTATTAGGACAAACATATATTGGATTCCTTATCACTTTTTCCCCATTATTTCTTACTGCTTCTAGACCATAAATCTTTTGAACTAGTTTTTAAAACATTTTGATATATTCATTTCAATAGAATTGGTTTCCTTTATAATTCCACACAATTTACTTTCTGAATTTAAAAAATATTAACTTGAAAAAAGAGTCAATAGACTTCACTAGACTGCCAAGGAGATCCATTACACAAAAGAATTATCAGTTTCTGGGCTAGATGACTAGATTAGGCTTCTATATTCTTTAGATTATAGGTAGTAATTACAGCTAGTAAATTCCCAGTTCCAATTAATTAGTTACCAACAATTAGATTTTACAGAAATGTTTATTTCAAAGATATAAAAAGAAGTACATTCTCCTACTACTTCTACTAACATTGTATGAAAACACTCTTTATTACCTCATATTCTGAGGAGGAGAGGAAGAATAGGTTAAACATAGTTTAAGTTCATTTCTAAATGAGGCATTGCTACTAGATGAGTCCTTGTTTCCATTAATACTACCTTTTTCTAAGGGATGTTCCTTAAAGTCTCAAAGCTATTCTGAATGGCAGCAAAACCCAAAATGAATTTTAACTCTCAGACTTCTTCAGTGGTTCCTTCTAACCTCTTGAAGCTCACAATCTCCATTCGCTATTTCTACTGTCCACTTAAAATGAAAGAACAATTGCCAAGAAAACATGAAGGATCATATTCATGTAGACAAATGTCAGCCTTAGATGGTAAGGGTCTGAGATCTCTGCCCTTCCTTTTTTACTCTCATCTCATTTTGGGTGTCATCAATCAGAAATTAGTCACCCAAAGAGAAAAGTGGGGGATCCCATTAGTATTTTCAAAATGCTCCACAGTCCGATTTACTCAGTTGAAGCCAATCAAAGATGTTTCTATTTACCATGTAGTTAGACGTCAGGACACAATTATACACACTTCAGGCAGATGCACTTACTCCAAATCTCATCAATGTATTTCCATTGCATATTATCATGTTTCTCTCCAAAGTAATCTCTTCAGCTTCTTTCTTACATAAAATTGTCTCAGCAACACACTCTAAACAGCTGACATTAGAAAACAGTCATCTCAGGGATAGACCTAGACCTCTGAGGAAGAGATATAACTGGTCTTTTTGGGGGGGAAAGTGAAGTTAGGGAATGCTTGATAGTTTGGGAAGGGAGAAGAGAGAAGAGATATATTATGGAGAGTGAATCAACAGTGTTCACCTACTGTTTATATAAAATAGATGAAAGTGAGAGGAGTCAAAAATAACATCAAAGTTTTAAACATGGATGTCTAGGAAAGAGGTTATGCCATTGGAAGAAATTTTTAAAAAATAATAGGGAAATATAATGGATTAAGTGACCATTACAGAATACAAGATGAAAAATGTTCTAAAACATAAAGCTTTGCTAAATTTGAACTCACATCTTTCTTCTTGGCTCTAAGGTTATTTTGTATAAACTATATATTTACCTACTTGTTTATATATATATATATATATATATATATATATATATATATATATATATATATGTGTGTGTGTCTGTGTGTGTGTGTGTGTGTGTGTGTGTGTGTGTGTGTATACTAGCTTCTCATTGGAATATAAGCTACTTGAGGGTAGGGACTATTTAGTTTTAGTCATTGCATCTCAGCACTTAGCACATAGGATATGGTTAATGATTTTTTAAGGAAAACTTTACTTGCAAGAGAAGGATTCAAAATGTAACAAATAAAATTCAAGAAATTTAAGATAAAGAACAAAAATTTGATGATGAAGATCAACTTTGCATTGGAGACTGTATCTGAGCTAAACCTTGACAGATGCTAGAGCTTCTAAGAAGCTGAATTGAGGAAAAATGCATTCCAGGCATAACAGATAGCATATGTAAAAAAGAAATGGAGGTGGAAAATGATTCTCTGAATTCAGGAACAGGTAGAAGGCCACTTTGGCTTCCTACCCTGTTTACTTTGTTCCTATCAAAAGCAATCTCTTCCTGGGTAGCCTCCTTCTTTAGTAGCTCCTCAGGTGAACTGACACAACTACCCTCTCATTCCTCATATTTTTCCCTTCCCCATTTTCTTCCCTCATCAATATTCTCAAGGTACATAAATGGCTGCTTACAAATCTTTACAAAAATAGGGGCTTGTGATCTAGTGGAGGTCTGCATCATAAACCATATGCCAGTAAACAAAGGCTGTAAGATCAGATTCTGTCCAGTGTAGAGTATCTGAATCATGGGCATCCAAACAGTTCTTGGCTTTTGTCTCAGAAGAAGAATACAGGGGGTGGGGTGGAGTAGGAGACTACTAGGTGATCTAGGACACTGGCATCATGACACTTCACATTGAAGTGTCATTTGAAAATGAATGCTAATGGGCATTCACAGTGCTTCACACATTCTGCATGAATTAGTTAAAAGTTAAAATGGTTTATGAGGGAAGTGTGAAACAGAGATTGCTTATTAGCATGGTTTTTCATTTTCAAATGCAGTGATTGACTTTCTTTTCCAGAAGTCCACCAATTTATTTCACCCTATCCAATGCTTGAAATTATATAGTTTCTTGAGGAACAATTTATCAATACCTGCAATATACAGTCATGTGGAATACTTTATAAAAGTCAATGTATTCACAGCTAACTGAGAATAACCAGAAAGGAAATATTTATAGCAAGCTGACAAATAAAAGCTGTTTCCTTAGGAAACCTCTGCTACAGTTTCTATTGATCAAAAGGAACAAAATATATGAAATATTTAGAATTAGAAATAAAGTAGATGACTAGCAAAGCATGATACTTTATACATAGTAACTGTGCAGTATGTATTTGTTAAGGGAAAGTAAGCAAAATTCCAAATTAGACAAATGACAAGAAACAGTTTAAATGAGCAAAAGGACTCTCCTTATGCTAACAGAGAGTACACAAATGTTTGAATCTGGGAGAAGACAATATAATTTATGCAAAATATGGCTAGTGTGTTCACCCACTTTTCTTCTGGCTAATGTAATGTAAATGAACTAAAACTATCACAGCTCCAAGCTCTAAATGAGATCAATGGTTCTGTTTGTTCATTTTTGGTCTGTCTTTGAGGACCCAGAAATCATTTGATTTCTTCAAGTGCCCAGAAAATTCTAGCATGTGTTACAGATATGGCAACTATTGCAGAAGTATGTCAAATGGACTTGAGGTCAGCAAGAATTGAGTTCAATTGCTACATCAGAATAAGTCATTTGATCTTTGCCTCAGTTTCCTCAATTGTAAAATGGCAAAGGTATTGCATATCCCAGGGTTATTGTGAAGCTTAAAGGAGATAATATTTGTTTAAAGCACTTAGCACAAAGCACCAACTGTAGTAGGCACTATATGAAAGCTAACAATTGTCATCATCATCATTATTACACACATGCCTATGGGTCTTGACACAGGATCTCAATTATTGGTATTTGCATGCCAAAACAATTTGATCTGAAAGGATAAGCATGAGCTAGGATCTATATTTGTCACTTAGATGAGCAACAAATAGAGGTAGTGCAGTAAAGTATCAAGAACATTGAAATTTGAAGTCAGTGTTCAAATTATGGCTCTGCCACTCATTATCAAGTAACTTCAAGCAGTCTGATCATTTAACTTCTGTGTGCTTATATCTCTGTAAAACTAAGGGTTGGAATTCAATTTCCAGGATCTCATTTAGCTTGAAATCCTATGATCTTATAATTGTAGTATTTTTACATACAGGTGGAAACAAAGGAGGTAAAATAAAGTAACCTGGTTTAAGACCTTATAAAGTTTCCTGGATTAAAGGCTTTTTAAAACTTTAAAAGGGTGGGCCATGGTCAACAGTCCAGGGAGATGGCTCTGAAAAATGACTCTCAAATCCAAAGACCCTGAATTATACCTTTGATCTTAATCCTCATTCCATCTCTACCCCTCTCTCATACAAAATGCAGGGATGGTAATATGGCCCATTTTTTTCCTTAGCTTATTGTAGTTCTATAATGGCCACTCTCAGCATTATCATATCCATATACTCTGGCAATATCATCTCAGAATTGACAAACTATCAGAAAAAAATATGGAGGAAACATGGCAGGAGAAGAGTTCCATAAGGCATTTTAATAGGTGATGGATTTTGGTGTCAGAGGATCTATGTTTGAATACTGGATCCTTCCCAAGTAAGTTTGGCTAATTCATTCCACTTCTATGGATATTGGTTTTCTCATCTGAAAAATGAGAGGCCTCCATAATAATCCTTTCCAACTCTAAAAGTGTGATGTGATGATCTCAAGGTAAATAATGGAAACAAAAGTAGCAATGAAGGAGCCCAAACACCACTAGATGTTCACCTAAACTATGTCAATAATCATCAAAACTCCTTGGAAATAATAAAATAGAAGACCTGGGAAGACAAATAAGACCTAAAAGAAAACACCATGGCTCAATGTTTGAAAAATCAAATAGCACAAAATAATTTCAGAAGGATTTTCTACTTAAGAACTCTTAGAAGAAATTAAAAGAAATTTGACAAAAATAGTTTCAGACAGAATCTCATGTCATCTAATATGGTAAACTTCAATTGAACCAAGAAACTTAAATATTAAAGTGTCAACTCATCAAGTATTATATTAATATAAAAGAATTATATTCCACAATTATGACTAGGAAGAAAAATTTTTAGCAAAACAAGGAATTGAAAAGATCATAGAAAATAAAAGTAATTTTGATGATCTAAAATTGAAAAGTAATTCAATATAGAAAAAAATCACTGGAGCAAAGATTAGATGTTTTTGAATGGAGAAAAATCTTTGCAGCAGATAGCTATGAGAATTCTTTTTACAACATGTATACAGATTTGAAAGAAACATAATACACCAAGAATTATCCTATAGATAGTTAATTTATATATATATGTATATATGAAATAATTATCAAAAATAGAAAGATAAACTATTAAAAATAGAAATATAGATTCTTCCAAGAAGACAGAGGAAAGAGCACTATATCTAGAATGAGTACCTACTTTTGCTGCTTACAAGTGTTACCTTGCAAAAGTCATCTAACTTTGAATCTTCAGTTTTTCATTTAATAATAGTCAGCATTTACATTCACCTTAATATTTGCAAGTTCTTTACAAATGTTACCTCATCTATAAAGTGAGGGATTGATATGAGATGGTTCAGAGGTCCTTCCAATTCCAGAATTATGATCTTAAGATCCTAAAGGCAGATTAAAACAGTTCTGAGGTTTCCAATCCATTTGGCAAAGATGGTAAAAGATAGAAATAGTCAAATAGTAAATTGGATGGGTTTTAATAATAAAGACATATCATCTTACTAATTGATGAAATTGTAAATTGGTCCACTACTTCTATAAAAAATAGAAATCTGTTACAAAATTCAATAATACCTTTATTCTGCTTATAATACAACAAGGTCCAATTCCTACCAAAATATTCCTAGTAGAACTCTTAAGAGTATTAGTAAAAACTCAAAACAAGGTAAAGAGAGCAAATTTGGAATGAATAGAGAAGTTGACATATATAAATATAATATTACTATGATAAGAGAGACTACTCATATAATGAATTCAAAGACACTTAGAAGGACTGGTCTGAATTTATTTAGAATGAAGAATCAGGAAAACAATATATACACCATGTTTATAAATAGGTAAACAAAATCAATACTTAAAAAACAGCTGATTTTAAATTGCATATTTTATCCTAATTTTAGAAGACAGATGATGGACTAAATTTCCTCCTTTAAGTAGAGAAGTAGAGAACTATGGGTACAGATTGTTACATATATGGTTGCCATGTCAGCTGACTTGGTTTTACTTCTTTTCTTTTTCACAAGAGAAGGTTCAGGGGCATTGCAAGTCAAAGAAATATCCTTGGTATAAAATCATCAATAATAAAAAACCTAGTTTATGTAGGACAGTTTAAATTTGAGAGGAGTCGTTGCAGTGAAACTTAATTCATTGAGGTAGAAATGATGAGTATCATAAAATAATGAATTGATCAACTGATAGCATCATGAAGGTTCTGCCACTTATCAACCAACAATCATTTATTAACAGGTCATTATTGCCAAGCACTCTACTAGGCACCAGGAGTAAAAAAAAGCAAAAATGAAATAATATCCTGAAGGAGTCTATATTCAATCAGAAGAGACGAGCATGCATATAAATAAATATATATATACACATACATACATACATATATTTGTGTGTATATATATATATTACTAGATACAAATTTTTTACAAAATGAACAAAAGGTAATTTTGGGGTGACATGGAACTAGAAGTTTGGGGGATAAGGAAGAATTTCATAAGAGATAATTCTGGACTATGTTGAAAGAAGTAAAGGATTTTAAAGTGTTGTGGTAAAGAAGTATTATATTCCAAATGTATGGGGGGGTGCCCAGTCATGACAATGGGAAATGTGCTGTGTATAAGGAACAGGGAGAAGACCATGCCTTGTCAAGGCCCAACCTTGATCTTCCCTTATGATCCATGTACTTCACTCCTATCCATATGCTGCTTAATGATGCTGAAGGAAATCTAGTCTTATTTACTAATATAAATATGCAAATTTATGCAGCATAAATTCAACTAGATCTGCTCTAAAGCAAGGCAAACATAGCATCTCTCCCTTTTTGACTTGCTATCCTAGTCTTCATAGTGGCTATTTGAAAATTTGTCACTCTTTAAGTTACCCACAGTAACTTTCCCCTTCCCCTTTCCATTAAAATTTCATTCTCAACTAAAAAACGTGGGACCATTTGCCATGAGTTCTACTTTCTCCTTTCCCCTTCATCTTACATTATTTACATATCTATCTTTACCTTCATACCATCTCACATGAAGAGGAAATCTTTCTCTTTTCTAAGACAGAACTGCTCTATACAGTCACTTAATCTCAACCCAGTAACAATAAATGTTACCCTTTATCATTCCCATCCTCTCTATTATCTTCAACACTTCATTCTATACTCTTCCCTTCTTGGTTACCTGCAAACCCTTCTATGTCTTCCTCATCCTTGAAAATCCCTCACTTGATCTGACTATTCTCATTTTTACACCTACATCTAAACTCCCTTTTGTGGCCAAACTCTTTGATTGGTATTTCTAATATACTTTTTTTATTACCCTCTGAAATTCAGTTTAACTAATGTTCTCTTAATTGGCGAATCTAAAAGCCTTTTCTCAGTTCTAATTTTCTTTTCCCACACTGAAGCAAGTGATACTGCTGAGTACAGTCTTCTCCTAGATTTTCTCTCTTTTCTAGATTTATATGGCAGTTCTTTCCTGATTCTCCTCATATCTATCCAACTGTTCATCTCAGCTTTCACTGATTATTCATCCATGTCATGTTCACTAACCATGAGTATCCCCCAAGGCCCTGTCTAAGGTCTCCTACTCCTTTTACTCTATGCTATCTAACTTGGTGATCTCATCAGTTCCCATGGGTTCAATTATCTTCTATATGCAGAGGATTCCCAGTATTATATTTCCAAGTCTCTGCTGAGCTCCAGTCTTGTATTACCAATTGCCTCTTGTATGTCTTAAATTGAATTTCCTATAGGAAATATAAATACACACATAAACACACACACACACATATATCAGAAAATAGGCCTTAACCAAATATATGTTTCATAATTTGGCTCTTTAATTTTTCATCCTCACTTTTGGGGATTATAGTCCTTGAAGACAGTATACAGAACTCCAATGTTAAATGGAAAGGGATAAATATTAGCTCAAATTAATACATTCTAACTTCCTGTCAGTAATAGTCTATGTACATCAATGGAACAAAGAATGGACAAGCTTTGATAGATAGAAGGCAAGGAAAAAGTGAGATCTATGTGATATTGTCTGACTGTGATGAAGTCCACAATAAGGACTTCTGACTCATGGAAAAATAGTAAATTGAACAGATTAGAGATGAAGGGGTAGTGAAAAAACTGCATTTCACAGTTATGATATGGCCTAGGATGTGCTGGTAAGTGATTAAAAACTGATTTTCTGAGAGAAAAATATGTATGACCCTGCAGTATTAATATTTTCTCTATCACTTTCTTAAATATAGGTAACCAAAAATCAAATAATTAAGTTTTAATTCGTGGCATTTGTCCATTTCTAAAGTATAAATACTCACATTGAAAAATTTAACAGTTGACATTCATGAACCATTGCAACTGTCTTGAGCCCACTCTTAAAGTGTAAGGCTGTCCACTTCCTCTTCCCCACATCTGTGATAAATGTCCTGCTGATTCAATAAGCAGACCATAAGGTTGACAAGATGACAAAATGATACAAAATTGTATAGGAGGACAGTGGATAAATCCTGAAGTTGTGGGTTTAAGAAAATCCTCTGAAAAATTTCCCATACTACCACTTCCTCCAGAATAATCAGTTCTAGGATGACTGGTTTTGCTGATTGCTAACAGAAACATTAGATGAAGGAGGGTTCCTTAATTCTATCTACAACTTAGGCTTGCCCTCAAGCCTTAGTACCTGAATGAGATAAGTATAGGATTAAATCCATCAGGTATCTCAGAATTAAGTAAGAAAATTAGAATGAGGGTACAATGGCAATACTTCCATCAATTGACCTTTAGCAATCAATACCCCATTTGATCTTGTTTGGTATTTCAGACACTAGGTCTAGACCTTTGTTTTGTTCTTGTTAGCTGAAATTCTATCACAAATTTTGGCTTTTGTGGCTGGATCCCCAAACTCTCCTAGACTAATAATGACCAACTTGATTCTCTGCTGAGTTATTTATTTGTAGTTTGAATCATCCCATTATTAATCATTATTGAACCTTCCCTAAGATCAACTGAATCTGCTTAGATCAGCTTATATTGCTGACTGTTCTTTTTCCTTGTGCAGCAAATGATAGTCTGAATTTCCTTCTAGTCTTTGCTGAGATATGTTTTGGTTTACTAAATGAACCATGTGGTCTGTCTATTATCTGGATTCATCATCCCTGTTCCAGGATATCTCACATTCATTGACCACAGTTTGGATAAGTTCAACTTAACAATGAGGGCATCGATGTGGTACAGTAGATAGTCAGACCTGGAATCAGGAAGATTCAAATGTCTTCAAATGAGTTCAAATCTGGCCTCGTACACTTACGAGCTGTGTGATCCTGGGCAAGTCACTTAATTCTATTTGCCTCAATCTCTTCATTTATAAAATGATCTGGAGAAGAAATGGCAAACCAGTATCTTTGTAAAAAACCCCAAATGGGGTCACAAAGAGTCAGACATCACTGAAAATAATGATTCAACAAGAAGAAAGAAATTTATCAAACATCCACTAGGTACAGAGTGCACACTAATGGAGCTTAAAAAGAACCAAAGATGGTGACTCCCAAAACATCATTGCTGCTATCACATGTTAGATGACTGAAGGTGGAAACCTTAGAAATAAGAAGACATTACATAACTAAGAGACTTAATAAAATACTTTTTGGAGAAGCTAGCTGTGGATAGTGCTTCACTCTAGTTCCACTCTAATGATCTTTTAAGAAAAAGACTCATGCAGAGAAGTTTTGTTTGTGTTTTTCAACAGTGCTATTCATCAGCTGCTTTAGCTTTTTGGCTACTCTCCAGTGATCATGGAATACTAAGACACAGAATACTGAATTGGAATGGAGATCATTCACTTCAAAACTATAATTTTATAGATGAGAAAACTGCTTGAGAACTGAGAACTGTAGTGATCACATTCAAAAAAGGTATCAAGTTGAAATATTGGCTCTTGTCTAGTCAGATCTTGATCTGTGTTCATCAAGTCTAATCAGATCATAAATTGGAACGTGGTACCACAGTTACCTGGCACAGGAAGCTGGGTGGATGACATCAGGAAGATTTCAAATAATGATTTTGCTTTTGATGTTCTGAATTAGTAAGTCAGAAAAAAATAAGACAGGCTTCACTAACACAACTAAATGAATCTGAGTTTGCCAGTTTTGTTAATATGAACCCTGTTACAATGATAACATCAGTAATTTAATTAGAGTCTATTACAGATGGAAACAGTTCTACCCACACCATTATTTGAAAGTCTAATGATTCTGTTGATTTCAATTCCATTGATAAAAGTAAAAACATTTTTAAAAATTCCCATGTTGAGCTATTTGAATTACTATTATGTGAGAGTTTAAAAAGAAAATGAAATTTAAGACTGCATTATAAAAATCCATTTTAGAACAATTTGAATCAATGTGCTGGCATCAGACAATAAAAAAAGAAATCTATTCAGAAAATCAATGGCATTGAAAATAATAGCTTGGGGTTTCCTTACCTAGAGGCCAAATAAAAAAAAAATGGATTTGACTTTTATTTAAAATAACCTAGTTACAGGGGAGGCAGCAGGACATCCTTTTCAACAAAATGCTGTGGGTGTTAGGGTTCCATCAAACACTAGCATCTTAGAAGATTCTAGGAATCTATGAACCTACCATATATAACTAAGCCCTGTACTCTATGGGGTCATATTGTGACTGCTTATCAGAAAAGGTTAGAGGTTATTTAATCAAATTTTATAATGCAGGAATCACTTTATATCAATTTCTTCTTAAACACATTCACTATTTAGTATCTCAATATCTGTCATGGTAACCCACTCCATTTTTGTACAAAATGAATTGAGTTAGAATCTGCTTTCCTGTAACTTTAATCCTTCCTTCTAAAGCAACATTAAAAAAATAAGCTAACCCTCTAAATCTTCTGGTTCAGGGTGTACATGTTTTAACTTCAAAAATTCTAGCTGTTCAGTAAAAAATATTCACTTGGGGCAGCTAGGTGGCACAGTGGATAGAGCACCAGCCCTGGAGTCAGGAGTACCTGAATTCAAATCCTTCCTCAGACACTTAATAATTACCTAGCTGTGTGGCCTTGGGCAAGCCACTTTACCCCATTGCCTTGCAAAAACCTGAAGAAAGTATTCACTTTCTGGGGGGAAAAATCTCTATTTTAAAAGTTTATTGATATAGAGCTAAATATTGGAAAGCATTAGGGACAAAGAATAGACATCAATTAATTTTTTTGTAATTTTCATGGTTAAATTAATGTTTTGCCTCATAGTTAAAAGACTTAACTTTCAAAACAAGTAAAGACAAAAAAAATCCAAGTGTTTTAACTATATTTGCAGATTATCAAGGAAATCATTTAATAAGGTATGCCTTAATTAGAAGCATTATTAAATGAAAACGTGATTTGATATTCCTTACACATTTGAATTTTACTTCATCTAGTCTGTACCTAATGCAAGTGAATAATAATGATGATGACATTTATATAATATTTTAAAGTTTGGAAAGGACTTTACAAATATCTCATTTTATGCATCAATTATTCTAATCAAGGAATTGCTGAATTGGTTGGTAGTTGGGATATTCCAACAGGACTAATGTTAGTGGGTTGTAGTTTGATAAATAGTTCCTGGGGGCTTGCTCTGAGTAATGCTTATTGAAGAGCTCAGATATAGGGCTTGGTCAATTTGGGAGAGGGAAGATTAAGCATAAGACAAGATATAAAGTCAAACAGAGACAGTTCCCTGCTCCCACCCCACCACAGAAAAGAAAGACCACAGGAATATGCAGGATACAAAGGAGAGACAAGATTATAAACAATTAAGAAAGCTAGGTGGGTCCAGGTTATAGGGCAGGCTTTTATAAGCACAGCAGAGTAACTATCTAATTAGACAACAATAGAACCATGGATGACAAAGAGAGGCAACTGTATTTCTCTACTGACAAGCTGGGGCTAATGAGTCCTTTTAAACCAGAACCACTTCTGTTTCAATTTCATAATGCATCCTGTGAGATAGAACCTGACAGTTCTATAAAGGATCAATTATGTTGCTTCTGGATTAAGGTCCGAGGAAGCATCCTTCTTTAATCTCACTCTTTACTTCAGTAGGGATGATTTTGATGGGCACATATGTACATATGTAAATATATATATATATACATGCATGTGTGCAGAAACACAGTATACACATATGCACATATATAGTTACACATCTTTGTATTATAAGCCCTTGGTAGTTAAGTGACAATGAATAAAATGGAGCTTTAATAAAATGGACTTGGCTTTAAGTCTTATTAGCTATGTGACCCTGATCAGATAAACTAGCCTCTGCTTGCCTCAGTTTCCTCAGCTGTAAAATTAGGATAAAGGACCTATCAAGCAGTAGGTTCTTAAAAATACATTTTTTCTTTTATCCCTCCTAATATCATGCCTAGCATTTAGAATTATTTATAATAAATGCTGGCTGATTAATAGTTAAGTGTTGCTTCAACAAGAATGCTGACCAGATAAAATACATGGGTTTTAGTGTAAGAAATTCAAGGACTCTGCTATCCTTTCAGATTGTCACTAGAGTCAAGCCTTAGTTATAATTCTGGGGAAAGGATAACCTAAATATATGACATAGTTATTATGTGATTATGTGATGATTACATTCTCCTTGAGTTCAGAAGCTTTGAGTTCTGTTAACTGCATTATTCAGCGATCTTTGTTTGCTTTAAAGTTTATTTATTTATTTTTTTTAAGACTGCTTGCATGTGATGTCTAACTCATGGCCTGAACACACTGATGTTCAACACAGAAGCTCTGAACTCCTGAATTCATATAATCCATCAGTTTCACCACCATGCTCCCTCCCATCACCTACCTCCACACTAGCAGCAAGGACTACAGTCATGGTGCCTGGAAGCAAGGAGATCTAATGAAGTCTCTGTGGTCATAAAGCATAGTCATATAGAAGCTCTGTTTGTTACAAGTCTATTTAGACAGTTGATAGTCCCTTTTAGTCATACTGATGAGTCTGGAATGCTAGACTGAGAGTCAATAATAATTGCTGTTTTTCATTGCGCAATATTTATTCCATATTTAAGTTTTTTTGAGTTTCTAATGGAGCACTTTGGACATGTTTATTTGCACTTATTTAAAAAATCATGGAATCCTAAAAGAATAAGAGTATGTGCTGGAAGAGACCTCAGAGACCATCAAGTTCAACCTTTTGTTTATAGACATTCAAATTAACGTTTCAAGAAGAAAACTAATTTACCCACTATCATACAGCTAATTACTAAGAGGGCCAGGCTTTGAACTCCAAGACATCTGAACTCAAATCCAGCTGTCGGTCCAATAACACATGAAAAAGTGATAAAACAAATTAAATCTAGATTAAAAAATACTAATAATATAACACTTTGCCCTAAAACTTGGAGTTTATTAGAATGCTAAAATGTCATTTTTCAAAAAGACTGAGCAATCATCAAAGCCAATAGGTAACTTCTATTTTTATGTAAGCTAGAAGTAGCTTCTTGACTTGCAATTAGATGTTTATAAAAAAACACATTCATTTTTGTCCTGGTACAAATCCATCATTTAGATGAATTATCCTGAGCTCTGTGATAACTAGACCTCCAAAAGGAAAGAAGCTTCCAGATTGTTGGAAAAATTGCCAGGTTAAATACATTAGATGACATCAACAATGCTTTTCTCATGTTCCCTCTTTACAGCCCAAATTTCATAAAGGGTAGTGTCATTTCTAGAACTAAGATCTGTACTATTAGACACAAAGAGTCCTATTTTCCAAATATGTGCATTTGATCTTCTCCCTTTTAGTTTACCTTGGATAAACTTTTGGCTCCTCTCTATTTCAGATTATTTACTTGACAGAGAAATAAACCAAAGAAAAGACATTCACTCTCCTTCCCTCTTGAATTTTGTTGTCAGGTATGACTTTTTGACTGTATTTGAACAAATCTTGAATTTTAGAGATTAACAGACAAGATGAATGCTATACTTAGGATAAAGGAAACCAATACAATCTGCTATTCTTTACTCCCTCGTTCGATTTTCTTCTGGTCATATGTAAGGTTTCTAGATTTAGATACTCATTCATTGAACAGATAATTTTATTTTGGGTCACTCACTGCTGATACAAAGAATAAAACAATTGTAGCTCTCAAAAAGCACACGGTTTATTGAAGAAAATACACATCCAATATAATAAGCATGCATCTCATAATAATACATTAAAGAATAGACATAAATTTAAGAAAAATACAAAATAACTATAAAGAAATTTGGAAAAAGAGGGCTTAGCAACTAAGGGTATCAGCAAAGGTCTCATGTTGGAGATGCCATTTAAAATGAGTTCTGAAAGGAGCAAGGGAAATCTCAAGGAGAGATCTGAGGAGGCCATGGTTTTGGGCATAGGGGGCATAGACTCAGGAGGCATTATGATAATAACAGTTTAGGAACCAACCATTAAATATTTATTAAATGCCTACTATATGCCAGTAATACTGGGCAAGGTTCTGAGCACATGAAAGCTCCAACATGTAATAGGTCCTTCTCCAAGGACCAACATATCAGGTGGATGTCCAATACTATGTAGCAAACTTTCTGTAACAGTGGTTCTTCAATTAACAGGTTTTAAAATTTTCTGGGTACTTATCTGAACCATGAAGTCAATGACGTAGGACAAATTCATAATCTTGCTCAACTGATACCCCATTATACAGTCCCTGATGCTGAGGATTTTCTCTACCTATTTAGAGGCCTGGGACTCATTTTACAGATTTCTTCTCCTGAAGATCTCTTGGCCATGATTAGAGAAAAAACTCTTTTTCTAAAGAAATAATAAGCAAAATTAAGATGAATGACAAAATTAATTTGTTAGAATTCTATGGAAAAATATGAATTAACCATCCTTTCCTTCTTATAACTGCTAATAGCGGGTAAAATAACTTTTCAAATAACAAAACTTTATAAAATACAATCCTCCTTATTTGTTGCCATAATTTAATCATTTCTAACTGTTCAATAAATAGATATGTTTCTGGGTTGTGATGCTTATTGTTCCAAAAATGATTCATAGGCTTCTAAGGAAAAGAAAATCAGGAAATAGTTGTTGATAAAGAAATACATTATAAACTGTTCTATGCTTGAACACACATGTGGAAATTTAATTGACTTCAATAAAAGTTATGATTTTTATGGATTTGATTTTTTTAAATGAAGGTTTTGTTTTAGAGTTTGAATCCTATAGTACATTCCTAAGCAATTGTACCATGATTAAAGGGTGTACATTGGAACTGAAATGGTCCAATTGCACTTTGTTTTATAACTAGTATTTTAAATACCTAAAAAATTCCTGGCACATGAAAATTGCCCCTTTTATTCCTTACTAATGATAGACTTGCATGGATTCCTTCGCCTGATTTTGGTGAATGCCAACCTCTGGTGAGTTGGGAAGGTGGTGGATTAGTGGGGGAAACAATAACCTAATACAGCCACCCATGAATGCAATCGACTTTCTGACACTCATGGTAGGTCATGAGAGAAGAAACCTAAAAGGGGAAGGTATCAGGTTTACACTGTGCCATGCAATTATTCTTATGAGATTTATATAGCTCCATAAATGAACACCATGCTGCAATAAAAAATAAATGTCAAAATCAATAGGAATCCTTGCTGTTCAATTCTTGTACTTTGTGAATTTGAATGTAGGCAATTTAAAGCATTATTCTTTTCTTTGTCATTATTACTATTTTTTCCAGGTTTAGTTTACATTTTATGTGGAATTCTACTTTAAAGTTCAACAGTCCCACAAAGTCACTGGTACAGCAAAACAAAAACAAAAGCCAAAAAAGTAAAGAAGAAAATTTTCAGGTGTAGACATTGAAATGATTTCAGTTATTTAAAAAGAACACCAAGTCTTTTATATATTAATTCAAAAGTCAACACTTTCATATCCTTAAAGTCAAGAATAATAATTACATTCATATAGTGCTTTGCAAAAAGTTTGCAAAAAGATTTTCTCATAACCACTGCATGAGGCAGGTAGCTTGCAGATGTTTTGCCCATTTCACACCTGTGAACCTTTCTTAAGCAGGTGAGAACAGAGAGGCTTAAGTTAAATCAATGAAATTTTATTTGTAAAACTTTGCAATCAAAATCTGACAAAATCTATTGTTAGGTCCAATACAGCTCTGAACAGTATGTGCCAAAATGACACTCTTAGGAGTGAGTGGGCAGATATGAAATTAATATGGACTTCTAAGAGATAATGCATACTAGAGACAAAGACTGGGAAAATTTTTTTTAAATGGCATGGAATTTCACACACACACACACACACACACACACACACACACACACACACACACACCCTTTGAAATCTAGATTGAAATCTTCACAAAGAATATAAAAACTACAAGCATAAGGAAAAGAAAGAGAAAGAGACAGCAATTCAGGGAAAAAACCCTCAAAGCTTGGCTAGAACTTGGGATGGAATGAAATATTACCCCAATAATCCATGTTTATCTGGAGTTTAAAGGTTCCAAAATAAGTCTAGTTACTCCATGCCTCATTCAGCACATTGATTCCGTCTAGAGAAAGAATAAAACAGTCCCACAGAATAGGGTTCCAATTAATAGAATATAATTTTAAGAGGCAATAAACATTCTATTTTAACAATTAAAAGGAGTCAGTAATACCTGAGTTCAAATCTGACCTCAGACATTTAATATTTACCTAGCTGTGTGGCCTTGGGCAAACCACTTAATGCCATTTGCCTTGCAAAAAAAAAACAAACCTAAAAAAAACAATTAAAAGTATTCAAAACTAATTAGAAGTGTTAAAACCATAGGCAAATACTGAATCATCATTCCTTTCCCTGGGGAAAAGAAAACAACACAGCATCTTTGTTACTTTTTAGTGGTATGAGTTTGTGTGTAAAAACATTGTAGTTTATGACGCTGTTAACATTCCATTCCTGTCAGCACAATTGGAAGTAAGAATCTACATGTGATAAACTTAAAATATGAAAATGCTGCTTCAGGGTGTACAATATAAGTCATGCCTCTTCTTAACCCAGTAGTGTGGAACAGAAAACTCAAGAAGTCACAGAAAATTGCTCTATGGGTCCTGCAATGAAAACATAATTTTAGCTCTAATTCTAACCTGTTCATTCTATTTAGGGAAAAATAGGTGAAATTTGTGCTTCCATTGGAAGTTATCCAAGTTTCTAAATGTAGAGTGTGAGATGACAATGTGGAAAGGAGCTGCCCCAGATTCAAACTGAAGTGAGATTTAGAAGATGTTCTAAACATTAGGCAGTGGTGCCCTCGATTCTGAGAATCTTCTATGATTTGATTGGAGTCTAAAAAATACCCTTGTTTTATTCTATTTTCAGAGTTTTCCCCATTCTGACCTGCTTCATGTTTTCCCCTTTTAGATAAGGAGGGCAGACTTGAAATGGAGGAATCGGGATTTTGGCTATATGCTGGATCAGCAGGTTTCTCACTTTCATAACATAATGTCATTCTTTTATTCAGTGCAGGGACTTGAACCCTAACTTTGCACATGATAATCCTTAACATTGACTCTAGATTCAAAGGTTGCCCTCAGTATTGTTTTGTAGAGATACAATCAAGAAAGTCAATCATCTGTTCCTTTGGACACAGATTCTTCATTAAATGTTAGCTGAAATTGTGTTCTACAAAGTAGTCTGTGTGCAACACTGTTTGAATTGAGAGAAACTTGAGTCTAAAATGCAGATGTAAATGGAAGACAAGTTATAAAGGGTCAAAGACAAGCTGGGCTTCAGCTCCTTTATGTCCTAGGATCTGGGATACTCCTTGAAGGGATCAATAATGATAATGACCTACATTTATATCACAGTTTATGGTTTGCAAAGCATTTTATATACATTATCTCACTTGATCTTCATATGACCCTATGAGGTAGATGCTATCATGAACTCCATTTTATCCCTGATCAAATGAAATATTATTTGCAAAGCACTTAGCAATACCAGACATATGGCAAACACTTAATCAATGTTTATTCCCTTTCTTCTTTTACATTTGAGGAAATTGGGGATCAGAGTGGTAACTTGACTCATTAAGAGGAAATTTCTAAGGTGAGATGCAAATTTAAGTTTTCCTGACTCTAGCTCCATTAAATAACTGAACATCCCATGTTGCCTCCAAGTCCCGAGCAATCAGCAGCAGCAAATTAATCAACACACATTTATTGGTTACCTACTATGTTTCAAGAACTATACTAATAATAGGGATAAAAATACAAATGATTCAGTCAAAGGCTGCTGAAAATAATCAACAAAGACAATAAAGCATCACATTTATTTTCAACATAGATCTAAATCTACTGGAGGAAAAGAAAGACATTGAGTCACTAGCAACCATCACTTTTCTTCTAAGACATTCCATAATTATTAAAAAAAGGAGGCTCCCCCTACAGAGTTAGAAGGGTTGATTGAGTCTCAAAATTCTCTTCTCTCACTAACTCTGGGATTCCAGTAATGAGAGAAGAATTGGTAATTCCCACTCATGCTTTTCTCTTTTAACATAGTAGAACGCATTTCTCCTAGAAATAAGGCAAATTTCTAACTCACCACAACCTAGAGCTGAAATGGTATTGCATTTAACCAAATTCCTCAGGGACTCTAATTATGGAGGTTTACCCCTTCAATCACACTATTTTTTTCTCATTTAAAATTTTTTTTAACAAATCTGAATTTGCATCCCATCTAATATGCATTCTCCCTTCTATCCTTTAATAATGAATGAATTAAGAGACATTCTAGCAAAGTGGATAAAGAACTGGCTTTGGGGTTAGGAAATCACCACCTCTGACTTAAACAGGCTAAGGAACTCTGGATAAGTGCTCAAATATTCGGGTCCTCTAGGTAACTATGACTAAAAGTTGTAGTACAGGTACAAATTTGCATTGGTTAGGAGTTTCTTCATTTCCTTTAATGAAATCACAAATCCAATCCTTGCCTTTCTCCCTATGTGTAACATAACAATAAATGGATTTTGAGAGAAAATCTGAAGATTCTCGAGAGTAGAACGTGCTTATGATGCAAAGACTTTGTGATACCTATTTTGACTGTACACAAGATTCCTCTACTCACTTTCTAACTCATAGGCAATATTATTTTTTTCTTAGCAATATTTTTGACTTGATATCCACCTGGGATTTTTAACCTGTCTACTTCCTAAAACAATTTGAAGCCACTTACATAGTTGTTTCTCAAAAGAAATAGGACTTTTAAAAATGAAAACAGAGCAAAAACTCACTAACAGGTATAAAAAGACAGATATTAATAAGCACTTGGAATGGATTTACTGGAGTTGTACACTGAATTTAGTTCTGAACTTTCTGGTTGTGAAAATAAAAGGGGAAACATAGCATTACGCAATCTTCATGGTTCAATAAGAAAAAGTGCTTATGTTCATTTGAAAAGAAAACCTTTCTTTCCCCTTTAATACTGAATCCTATAGGAAAGCAATCCATCCGTCCCAGTTAGCTATACTTCCATGTCTCTTCTCCCTTCTATCCTTTAATAAAGTCAGCTTTCATATGCACTCCTACACCCTTTCATCTCACTCTTCCCTCACTTTTTACTAACTGGTATTTGATTTCATAATTCACTTGAAACTATTCTCTCTCCGAAGTTATTTATAATTTCTTAAATTTCCAGATTGAATGAGCTTTCCCCAGTTCTCATTTTTCTTGAACATTTTACAGCTTTTCATACTGTTGATCACCCTCTTCTTGATCCACTCTTCTAAGTTTTCATGACAGTACTATTCTTGGTTCTTTTCATTCCTATCCAACCACTCTCCAGTCTCCTTTGCTGGATCTTCAAGTAGGTTAGACAGGCTAACAGTCCCAGAGGGTTCTGTCTTAGGTCCGCTTCTCTTTTCTATACTATTTCACTTGATGATTCATCCATTTCCATATATTTAATTATCATTTCTATGCTGATGATTCTCCAATCTATTTATCTATCCATGTGATCCAATTCCATCTCATCTCCTCCAAAAGTTTGCCCTGTATATCATCTTTACTCTCATTTATTTTTAAATGTCAAATTTTTAACATTTCAACCAAATATAATTAATTCAGAAACAGGTAAAGAAATAAATTACTTTCTTAAGTGTTATTGATTTGAAATAAATCAATAACGTATTTTATGTAGCCTTTCTCCCCCTTGGTGTTGATGTCTCCTTTTCTACTAGTTGCTTTTGTATTGTTATTTCTTAATTATCTTTTTTTTTGTTTTCTTTTGTATTGTTATTTCTTACCCCAAATATAATCCCTTTTTTCCTACCTGGCACACTTGATAAGAACATTGTGCTTGCAGGGGTACCTGAGTTCAAATATGACCTTAAATGCTTACTTGTGCAATCTAAGTTATTTAATCTGTTTGCCTCAGTTTCCTCATCTGTAAAATGGAGATAATAATACCCAGCCCCTATATTTCAAGTTTGCAGTGAAAATCAAATGAGGTAATAATTGTAAAGTACTTAGCACAGTTCTTATCACATAGTAGTAGAACTACATAAATGCTATTCAATCCACCTGTCTATGAGGATTGTCAATGACTGTCCCTCTTTTTCTTCATCTCCACCTTCTGACTTCTGATTTTCTTCAAGTCCTACCTAAAATTCTGCCTTCTGAAGGAAGTCTTTATTGATTCCTTTTAAACTCGGGTCTTCCCTCTAGAGACTGTTTTCAATTTATCCTGTGTATAGCTTATTTATACATACATTTAGTCTTCCCTATTAGACTGAATTCCTTGCCCTATCCCCTATATTTAGTGCTGGTTCTAAGACACAGTTGTATGTATAATAAATATCTGTTGACTGACTTAGCTAATAGGCATTGTGCAATATAATAGATATCTTTTACTATGATTTTGTAGAAAGGTGCTTAAATAGAGCTTTTTTACTATCAACTCCACAAAAGCCAAGGCCTTAATTTTAACTTTTCACTCAGCAAAGTAATCCCTGAGGAGAGATTAAATCAGTATAAGCTAGTATGTTTTATCTAATGAAGAAATTCAATAGAGGGAGGGGAATAATACTTTTAGAATTTTGAAGATTATTCAGTCAACATGTCTGTTGCACTTAGTCCTTATAATAGACTAACATTGTTTTTACTTTTTTTAAAAAAAATTTACATTTTAAAAAATTTAATGTCTCAAGCAAGTAGGAGTTTTTGTAGGAGTTATAACACAATCATTTTATGGCTGATACCTCTGGGAAAATGTCAAAACTCTTCAGATTTAACTAAGGAAAGATATATATGCCTCAGATATGGATTAGTAGGAAAATGACACTGTTTTGGACATGAATGAGTTAAATTTGCTAGAATTATGGATTCATATTCCAATGGAGGTAAATAGGGTCACATTTTTTCCCTAAAAGAGGGTCTTAGACAGATATTCATTTGAGACACCAGTGTTCTGGATTAGAAAGCACTGAAAAGATGATTTCAATAAATATCTGAAATCCACTTTGTACTCAGGACCAGCAACAGACCTAGCACCTACTCTACTATGTAGCTGCTTCAAATTAGAAGAGATAGAAACTAAGCTCACCCTAGATGGTAACTGAATGAGTATATTACAGTTATGGGGACACTATGCAAAGTTAAACTGTCTTATTCCTCAATAAAGGATTAAAATTGATGATGTCACATGTTTGACCAATACTTTAGAGACCATAAAACAAGGATCTAATATAATATAAAATCAATAAGCTTCTAATTGTGCACAGAAGAGTTGTATTAATTACATGGTTAATGTGAACTTCCAATACAAGTCATATTGATAGTTTCTTAGAGGCAGAAAGGACATTAGAGATCATCCTAATTCAAATTCTTAATTTTTTATAGATGAAGAAACTGGGGGATCAGAGAAATGAAATGTTACTCAGACTCACACATCTACTAAGAGGAAGGACCAGAATTTTTAATCCATAGTCTCAGGTTCTCAGTATTTTTTTCACTTTGGTTATTCAATTGCTTCAGTTAGGGTTTTCTTGGCAAAAATACTGCAGGTTTTTGACTGTTTTTTCCCTTCTAGATCATTTTATACATGAGGAAACTGAGGCAAGCAGAACTAAATGACTTGCCTATGGTCATGGCTAGTAAGTGTATGAGGCCAGATTTGAACTCAGGAAGAGAAGTCCTCCTGATTTCAGGTGTGATAGTCTATACTGTGGCATTCTTTCCATTGCATCATGCTATGTTAAACATTAAGTACAGTGCTACTTTCAACCATACATCAGTTCTCACTTCAGTTCTAAAGAAATCTTTAATCACTAATGCTGGACAAAAAACAGGTGCTGTATTATTATTCATTGAATGGAATTACCATAGCATCTTAATAGCTCACATTTAATATAGCTTTACGATTTATAACATATCTCCCTGAAACCATTGCAGTTAGATAGTTGGTAGAAGTGAGATTCCCATTTTTCCCCCTAGGAAAAAATCTAAGCTTAGAGAATTAATCCAAGCGTATAGTTACTAAATGTGAATAATAACAATAATAGTAAACACTTATATAGTACCTTAAGGTTTACAAAGTTATTTACAAATATTATCTCATTTTCTCCCTGCAACAACCCTGTGAGATTGGTACTATAGTTATCTCTATTTTATAGATCGAGAACTGAGGCACATTAAGTTTAAGCAACATGTCCAGAGACACACAGTCAAGAAAAAATCTGGGTTTGAACTCAGATCTTCTTGATTCAAAATCCAATGCCCTTTCCCATGTGGAAATGAAATCAAGAATTTATGCTTGAAAAGAAATACTATGCTGCAACTTTGAATCTCGTTACCTAGCCTGATAGATTCTATATAGTTTTGTATCAAAGCATTATCATTAAAGTTTTACTATTTTTAAGATGTCATCAAATTGTTTCTTTGAAAGGATATAGAGTTGTCTAGCCAGTTTTCAAAATGGTCAATACATCAAACCTTTTTTTTTCCCCTTTCTGGAAGGTAGATATTTTGATTTTTCTATCCCTTCTCATCATTTTAAAAAACAACTCAAGTTTACTCTGATATTGGAGGGTGGAGGATTAGGAAAGAATAGAAACAACTGGAGATATAGGTAAACTTTTTAAAGCTATGAATGGCAAAAAGCAAAAGAAGGTGGAATTACTGCTGATTTCATTGTGTTCCTTCCACCTTCATAAGACTAGGCATGATGTGAAATGCCCAAGGGGGAGCTCAACAATACGTTTCAGTTCCTCTCTGTCTGGCAAAGCCTCTAGTGATACACTGAATTGTTGATTACAGATACGCCACTTTGTTGGAATAAAAGCCTAGAAAACAAGCGTGCCAATTAGCCTCCTCCCCTATGAAATTGGGGTATGTCAGGAAATAATATGAAGGAAACGCAAGAGAGGGAGAAAAAAAGTATCATTCATGAGAAAAGGTGCCAAAGAGTTTTGGCATTAGAATACATTAAAATGAAATGAGCTTTCTTAACACTTGAAGAGGTAGGCAGAGAAAGGCACATTTGGAGGAGTCTTTAACACCAACAGTACCAGCTGCAAACATATAAATGCTCTTCCTTATTTAGAATTACATTTGAAAATAATAATAAGATGAAAAATCTCATTTTTAAAAATATTAGTTTTAAGGTATGCAAAGCACTTTACCAATATTATATCATTTTATCCTAATAACATTCCTAGGAGCTGTCATATCCCATTTTGCAGAAAATGAAATTGAAGCAGATGGAGATTAGGTGATTTACTCAGATTTTTTAATCTGAAAATTGAATTTGAACTCAAGTCTTCCAGATTCCAGTTTTACAATTCTTATTCACTGTATTGCCTGACTTCCTTAAATATCTGAAGCTGTGTTATGGCTGAAAAGGACTCATCTGCTAAGAATACTTGCATAAGTAATATAGAAAATATGTGAGAAACAATACCTTTATTACAAAAGGTAATCTTTCAAAATGTAATCACTAGAATCTATGAGTTTTGTTCATACAACAAATCTCAGTTGAACCCTGTCTTTCTGCCATATGCCAAGGGTTAGACTATTAATATGTAAAAGGAGCTGGTATCTGGAGAATTGACTTTATAATTGGAGAACACCAATGTAAACCTACCACTTCTCAAATAAGGCTCCATCCACTCTAGCATCATTGTTCTCCAAGGCTGTTAGGCCATGTCCAATTTTCTCAGTCTGGCGGAGGATACAGCTGCCTCTGTGTAGCATAGCAGCTTTAATTATGGGGACTTTTTCTCCCACCGGAAAGCCTCTTCCTGTGGTTTGGAAGTTTGAATTATTCAAGCCCATGTTAATAAACTGTCTGTATCTGTTTTGCTTGGCTGGCTAGAGCGCACCTGGACCTGGTGTCTCACCACCCTTGTCTCTTCTCTTTCATTCTCTCCCTCCCTACCCCAACCCTCCCGCCCCCATTCTTCTGAGTGGCAAGCAAGGAACTCATTCTTAGAGCAAACCGTTTTCTCCAGACTTTCTGCCACCGATGAAACATGGTACAGCTGACTTGTTACAGACTATTCAGGTGAAGTCATCCAAATGCAATGCAATCTCTATGGGTTCCTCAACTCAAACTCATTTTTTAAAAGTCTTGTTTCTGCAAAGAGTAGAGTGATGGTTTCTTTCTTTTAAAGTATTTCTCAAATCCAAAGAATGAATGAAGAGAAAGCAGAAAAATTCCTTTTGCATCCTCTTTAGTAAGAGTTGCAATCTATATGAATGCAGCTTAATGACCTATTATGTTTACACACCCAAAATTTCAGGCCTTGAATTTTTAAAGTATACATCTAAAATGGAAATTCTCTCATTTCTCCTTATTGTCAAATTGTCTTTTTATTAGCATCTCCTTCAGATATCATAATGGCAAAGCATCAGGACCACAAACCATAAAATGGCACCTTTGTGATATAGACCTGTTTACTAATAGTAGTTTTTGAAGGTTCCCTCATATTTTTTACATTTTAACTCAAAGATAAAATTTACGATACTCACAATTGTATTTCTTTCCCTTATAAAAGCCTTTTTAAAAAGCCAATTAATTATGTGCTTCAGAAGGGGGATAATAGGAGAAAGGAAGCAAAATTCTCTGAAGTTTTCTAAAAAGACTGACTATACAAATCTTTTATATGATGTGTTGGAACTTCTGATAAATGAATAACCTGTTTTCTTGCATTTTATTGGAAATTGAGCTGGGATACTCAGAAAACAAGAATGAAAGAAATAGGAAATATTTTTACATATACTTGGGGAATGGGTTTGGAGAAAAAAAGAACTAATAGAGGGTTCTTAAGTAATTAATTTGAATAAAAGGTTCTTCTGAGCTTAGGTTAATACATCTAATAATAGGAAGTCAAATTTGTATTGTGAAGAGGCATAAATACATAGTAAATGCCATTTTCCTTCAAACTGAACCTCTATGGAAATCTAGATTTTTCCTTTGAAGGGGTTAATGATTTTCGTTACATATTCAACTGAAAAAATTAGAAGAAATTTTAAAGTTTGATATTTTAAAACTCCCTTTCTCTATTCAAGCAATTTGGGGTCTTAAACAAAAACATTATTAACTGTTACTGTTAAAAGTAGGAGGTTTAGGAGTCCTACATAAAATTTTTTTCATTGTTATATTTTCTTAAAATTAAATTTTCTTTCTCATTTTCAGACTGCAATTGTGAAACAATTCTTCCCCCCACAAGTTATGAACAGGCTAAAGAATTGCTGGTAGTCAGGCAATTTGGTTTCTAGTCTTGATTTTGCTTCTAGGGGGTTTTTGTGACACTGAAAAAACAATCGTTGTTCCTTGACCCTGAGTTTCTTCATTTGTGAAATGAGAGATTTAGGGAAGAATTAATGAATGAAAAAATGAAAATTATTTAATAATCACTGTATACCAATGCTGGAGGGTAAAAATACAAAAGTAAGACACTCCTTTCAATAACCTATATTTTATGGGGCTAAATATCTCCTATATAGAGATGATACACATAAGGGAATGAAGTCTAGAGAAAGGAGTTACAGTCTGACAAGTTATAAAGAGGGTGAGAGGAGTCACATACTAGTCAAATGATAAATTCTTTTCAAAAAGTAATGGTGATTATTGCTTTTCATATTCAGAGGACCAAAGTGATCATGATGTCCAGATCAATCTAATTGTGCTGGTGTTGTTTTGAATATAATTATCAGGGCAAAAAAACAGAAAGAAGGCAGAAATTTTTGAGTGGAATGGGTAAGAAGGAAGAAAAAGTCACATGGTTCCCAAAGAAAGATGAGTCAAGTGACTATAACTTCCCTATAATTAATCTTAATTGAGTCAATTTAGAGCTTCTGGCCCTGAGTTCAAATTTAATCACCTGTGTGGCCCTATATAATTTATTTTATCTCAGTTTATCCTCCTATCTCCCAGGGTTTTTGTGGGGATTATCTCAAATGATATAATAAATATATATTGTGTTTAACTCACTTTCTAGTACATAGTAAGTGCCATATAAATGGTATTTGCTATTAATAAAGAATAGAACCTCCTTTTCTTATGATCTGAATTAGTTCCTTATATACATTGGAATTGAGACCTTTATTAGAGAAATTGACATCAAAAAATTTTCTCAGTGTATTCCCCATTTACTCTTAGCTTTATTGGGTTGTTTACATGAACACTATTTTTTAAAAGAAATTTATGTAGTCAAAATGAACTCTTTATCTACAGTGATCTATATACCCTGTTTGTTCCTAAACTTTTTTTCTATTCATAGTCCAAGAGGACCCTTTTTCTGTATTTCTCTAATTTTTTTGATGATGTTAACTTTTATATTGAGGTCACACACCCATTTGAAGCTCATCTTTGTCTAAGGTGTGAGGTATGATTCTAAATCTAATATCTTCCATATTGCTGCCCAATATTTCTAATAATTTTGTCAAATAATTAATCTATCCCAGAAGTTTGGAACTTTATTTTTATTGAAAATAGAATATTCAATATATTAGCTTTCATATATTATAAACCCAACTTGTTCATTTATTGACATTTATTTTTAACTAGTACCAAATTTTTAATAATAACAGCTGAGTAGTATATATTAAGATCTAGTATTGTTAGGCTCCTTTCATTCACATATATTTTCCTTATTTTGCTTGAGATTCTTTTTTCCTCCATATGAATTTTGTCATTTTTCTAATTCTATAAAGTAGTCTTCTGGTAATTTTGTTGGTATGGCACTGCATAAGTAAGTTAATTTAGTTAGGATGGTCATTTTATCATATTTTTCATCCTACCAATGAGTGATTAATATTTTCAATTATTTAGATTTCTATTTCTATAAACGGTTGCTTGTAGTTGTATTCTTCTAGGACTTGGATGTTATCTTCAAAGATATTCCCATGTATTTTATTTATTTTGTGTAATAATATGTAGAATTTCTATCTTTTATTGCTATATGTTATTAGTATTTAACAAATGGTTTGGAAATATGAACAGATATTTCTCTAGGGAAGAACCTTAGGCTATTTACTGCCCTATGAAAAAAATGAAAAAACTATTGAAATAAACAAATTAAAGCATTTCTTAGATTTTTATCTCATACATATCAAAGTGGTAATAATTATAAAAATAAAAATGAGAATCACAGGAACATTGATTTACTGCTTGTGGACTCCAGTGAATACAATTATTATGAAAAGCATTTTGGAATTATATACAAAAAGTTATTAAACTGTGTGTGTCCTTTGTCCCCAACTGTACCACTTCCAGGAGTAGACTCAAAGAAGATCAAAGAAAGGAGAAAAGGTCTTGTGTATTCAAAATTAATATAATAGCACTATTGTGTTGTAAGATGTAAGGAAATAGAGGATTTTTAAAAAATATGGTAAGACAAACTGATGCAGAATGAAGTAAGTAGAACCAGGAGAACAACTCTACTTTAGCATAGATATTTTAAAATGAACAATTTTGGGAACATTCATAAACTCATGAAAAATGAAATGAGCAGAACCCAGGGAACAATTTATATTATAACACTATAAAAAAACTCAAAATGCTCTAAGAATGATAATCGACACAATGACTATTTCTGTTTTCAAAGGAATGATGTTGAAACATGCTTTCCAATTAATTAAATAATATCATCATCATGAAGAGATTTATTTAGGATATAGAATGAGACATCTGCTTTCATATATGTCTTTGAAATGAATAAATTTATTTTGCCTATACACACACATGTTTCAAGAAATTGATTTTTTTAAATGTTTGGAGGATGGGAGGAAGACAAAATATATGTCTGTTAATTGTTTTTAAACAGAGAGGTGGAAAAAGTAATGCAGAAGTTAAATGTTACAAGCTCTTCAAAAATGAGTTCACCCTTTTATTAGTTTTATTAACAGTTTAATTTTGTTACAAGAATTCTCTCATGAATTGGAAATTATCTGTATACCAAAACACATCAATAAAATTTTCCCTTTTTAAAAAAAATTTACTTAGGCAATGGGTTTAAGTGATTTGCCCAAGGCCACACAGCTAGGCAATTATTAAGTGTCTGAGGTCACATTTGAATCAGACCCTCATTACTATGGGGCCCGTTATCTATCTACTGCGCCACCTAATTGTCCAATAAAACATTCTTTAAAAAGAGTAAACAGAAGGGGGAGGCTAGGTGGTGCAGTGGATAAAGCACCAGCCCTGGAGTCAGGAGTACCTGGGTTCAAATCTGGTCTCAGACACTTAATAATTACCTAGCTGTGTGGCTTGCCAAGCCACTTAACCCCATGTGCCTTGCAAAAACCTAAAAAAAAGAGTAAACAGAAGGAAACCAACATATATTACTGTCCATTAGTATTCAAAGAAGGAGAATTTTGTCCTTCAACAAAATTTCTTGGGGATATCATCAATGTTCACTAAAAAAATTAATTTGAATAGATTTTATTTCTTTCAAGATAATGTCTCAAAAAGTAATGTTACTAGGGCAACTAGGTGGCACAGTGCATAGAACTCTAGTGCTGGAGTCAGAAGGACCTAAGTTCAAAACTAACATCATACACTCACTTGCCATATTATTCTGAGCAAAACATTAACCCTCTTAATGTCTCTTAAAAAAGAGAAAGAAAGAAAAAAAAAGTAATGTTCATTATTAAATACAGTTTTGTTCTCCTGGCAAATTGTAATTGCTTAAATTTGAGATAAATATAAATCTTATTTGTATGCAATAACTAAGATGCTTCCAGAAAAAAAAAAGATGGAGTTCTCGTGAGAATCAAATGAGATAATAATTATAAAGACCTAACTACAGTGCTTGGAACACAGTAAGTTACTTAACCTTGTTGTCTAAGTTTTCTAATCTGTCAAATGAGTTGGAGAAGGAATGGCAAATCACTCTAAAATCTTTGCCAAGATAACCTCAATTGGGTTTACAAAGGATTGGACACAACAGAAAAATACATGCTGGCTATTATTAACAAAGAGTAAAAGACTCATTTCCCTGTAAATTTGAATCATATATATATATATATATATATTTGAATATGTAAGAATACTAAAAAATACACCAATGCAGATGGGTAACTGTTCTGCAATATGTAGTCTTAGATAGTTGCCTGGGGCACCCAAGAGTTTAGTGACTTGTTCATGCTTAGAGGTAGAATTTATATCTTGACCTTCCTGCATCAAAGTTCTCTAAGCAGAGTCCAATTAGTGAGGAAATTACTTCACCTGGTATTCTTTATAATAAAATCATGGGTTTAGTTAAAATTTATCCCTAAATGTATAACCAAAAGCTCAATTAGCTAACACCCTTGCCCATCTATAAAGTTTAGAATAGAATCTTAAAAAAATTTAAAAGATGTTAAACATAATTAAGAGTTAAATCCTCTCTGTTACTCCCCTGATGGTTCCTCTATCATTACTAAATTTTTAAAACAATATCTTCTCTTAAGAGTTAAAAGGATCTTACATAGCTATAGTAGCATGGTAGGATTCAAAAAAGCAGAACTGAGAATGCAATCCATTTTCTGACATTCCTGAAACTCAAACCCACACTACACACTTAAGGCACATTGAAATTACCATTGCAGAACAGACCAATGATCTGAACAGTCCAATAGTCTATTTCTGAGAATGTCCAATCCTGACTCTCTTAGCAGGACACATAAAACCCCCCATAAAGTACCTAATTGTGTGATACAGTACAGTAGCATGGAATTTTCTCCTCTGCCTAGTTTCTCATCTTCTCCTACCTGAAAATATTAGAGGAATAGTCCCAGAAATTTTCTCCTACTGAGACTAGCAATATGTGAAGGTATTATTTTTAAACACATACATACCAAGACTATAAAGCATCGAGACAGTTTCATATGTAGGTTATTGAAATGTGCATAATTTTACAGCCTTACTACAGAAAATTATAAATGTCTATATTAATTCAATTCAATCATTTAAATGGTTTCCCTAATAATATCATGTGATGGGGAGTTTCAGTGGAAAATTATGTTGAAATAGTTCTTTTTTCCCATTAATAACATATGGTAAAAGATATTTTCTCTTCCTAGAGTTTCCCCTCTCTACAGTGAGGAAATTTAACAGTACATTCTCCAAGGAGTCTTCTCATTCTTACATTCTATGATCACTATAATTCCTAGATATAACCAAGTGGTAATTATCAGATCACAAAACTGCTTTTTAGGGTCTTGTCTCCTTATTGCATTCTGCCCTAAAATGTAAATCAGAAATTCAGTTCATTGCCATCAGTTTGCATATTTATTTGTCACATAAAAACTAGGTGCCCAATAAAATATTGATACCCAATGATGCAAATCAGATCAACCCGATGTCATCACTTTTCATATTTACTTTGTCACAAATAAACAGGGATGGGAGATGAAGTCAAATATGGACATTGATGACATCTGAAATTCATGAAGCTCCCAAATGAATTACCAACTGTGCTAGATGTGGAGAATTCAATTTATTTTAAAAGACAATGTCAATTTTGGAAATGAGATGACTTTAAAAATACTTTTAAAATTAATTTCCAGACTATTTTAGCAGTAAAGGAAGGGATATTTACTATTTACATATATTGGGTGTGCCATTTCTTTTGTTTTTTCATAGGTTATCTGAATTATTTGGATCTAAAGTTAACAAATATGCTAAATCAGGGATTCCTAACCAGGTTAGTAATTGCCTAGATTGTGTCTTTGCATTCCCTTCTAGAAATCCTGGAAAAGAGCAGTGATACTTCTAACTACGGTCTCATTCATCTGGAATCATGTCCCATATCTTCTCTTTCCCTAGCAATACCAAGGCTTCAGGAAAAGGAATCTAGCCAGACAAAAAAAGTGGGTACTCCAACTTCAGATCATGGATAGCCCATAATTTTTCAGAATTCTGTTGTATTCATATGGAAGTATATATTAAGTGAGCAATTTCTCCTTTCCTTGCATTATCATTCCAATATTCTATAAATGCACTTTCTGAATATGAATACTAAAATAGAAATTGTGATTTTCATTTTAAGTGGTAGGGAATCTTATAATGGCTGAGAATTATTTACTGAAGGAAAAAAATTAAAAAGCAAAAAAAGCAAAGCAAAACAAGGGAGAAGGAGAATTAAGGAATGGGCTGAGACAGTGATTAAAATATGCTTTAATGCATCTAGATAGTTATTAGTGATGAAAATAATAAAAAAGAATAACAATAGGAGAAACTTGAGAAGTCAGCATATCTGACTTAAAACCCATTTCATCCTCAAAAAATCTAACTAGGGCATGGAAATACTTACTAATGATGTTAATATAATTAATAAAAGATCACATTCATTTTTAAAAGGAATTAAATATGAAATCCTTTCTGTTGGGATAAACAGGTAGATTAAAGCTTTTCAAAAGAAATTCTTTAATGTAGGTCTCAAATGTTTCAAATTCAAGTCACAATACATCCAGATGATTTTATTTAGTGAAAACAGGATCTCTGTTGAAATCTTATTCTGATGTCTCCTCAAGTCACGGAAGTATCCCTGGTTTCTCAAAATTCATGTTAAATGCATGTGACCTCTGGAATGTCTGAGCACATGAGAAAAGCTATAAGTACAAACCCAGTAATGAACTGTGGGTTTGTTGCTTTATGTTAAATCATTTATGTCAAGATATTTCATAAAGGTCATTTTTAGTAGTTGAAGAAGGGATTATAATCTGTTTCAGTGAATATCTATGCCACTGATATTTAAGATCAAATGAGATGTTTGTAAAGTGCTTAAGCACACTGTCTGAGACATAGTAGGTGATCAATAAATGCTTATTCTTTTCTCTCCCTTCCTTCCTTGTAGTTTGAAATAAGTATTTAATTTACTTATTCAAAATTATTGTTAAAAGGCAATATTGATCCTAGACTATTAGAAAAATAGGTATAACAGTTTCTGCTCTCAGAGTTTATAATCTGGATGACTAAATAATGTACATATATATTAAAAGCGAAAAAATACCAGATACTATGTGATATTGCCAAATGAAAGACGAAGGTGAATTTAGAAAAGAAAGATCACTATAGGCTACAAGGAATGGGGAAGGTTTCATGGAGGAGTACGGTTTGAATAGGGTTAATCCATTAATAAAAATCCATAAAATATGAGGTTAGGAGAGAGAGAAAAGTAGTTGCACCCAGAGTACTATGGTTTAGCTTTGGCTTCACACTCTCTGAAGTTGTTAATGTTGTCCAAAAAGGAACTAAAGGAGGAAGAGAAAGGGAAATGAAAGGGTAGTTCTGGGCTATTACTATTTTGGGGTTAAAAATATTTCTGTTTTTATGCAAATAACATAATTCTGGAGATAGAAGAATGAGCTTTTGGTTCAAATGGGAAAGAAACCAGAAGAGATTTTTGTATTTAAGTTAATAAGTGGGAGTCTTCTTGGCATCTACATATTTCTTTATTATCTTCAGTCTTTGGGGACAATTTTGAAAAGGTCTAGCTCTGGATTAAATTCATTCAATGCAATCTCAACAGAAATTGAATTATAGAATAAAGTTAGGGAAGGGGAATGGGGAAAGTAGGATCTCAGGCAGGAGCAAAAAGTCATGACTTGGTGAGGTCAGCCTGGCTTGAGGACTTCAGCTTCTGGGTAGATTAAGTTGAAAGGACAGGTGAGAGTCAGAGTGTGAAGGGCCAGGCTAATTAATTTTAACTTTATAATCTGTAGATTATTGTAGAGTCATTGAAAGATTTAGGGAGAGGAATGACATAATGAAAACTGATTTAGACAGATTAATTTGACAGGATGGATTGTAAGAAGAGACTTAAAGGAAGAGATTGCATGAGAAGTATACTGCAAATAATCCAAGAATGACACAGTAAGGATTTGAACAATGTGGTATAATAGCAATGGTAAAGAAGGGATCCATGTAAAAAAATTAAGGATAGACAGAATTTGATTCACTTTGAACACCAACTTTTTGGTGTCAGTTTGAAATAATTTAGTGGGTTTCATTAACTTATAATTCATCAATTTAATAATTTTTAAATGCCTGATATGTTTAAGGCATAAATGATAGCCTCAGTGACATCTTATAGTTTCTTTATTTAGGAAATGATGTGGTTATAAATTTGTTATCTATTATGAGTTAATCGTTTTGAAAGATGGTTTGTTTCCATGTAATATCCATATCATGGATACCTTCATTGGGTTTGTATATTATTCACATAAAATTTTTATATTTTTGAAATGAAATATATGGGTTAGCAATTATTTTTGTTTTCTCAGTTAATGTCCAAGAATCCCTTCCCCTCTAAAAAAAAAGTCTTGTACTCTTTCCTCTTTTAGTTACCTTGAGTAAAACTCAGCTAATAGCATCTACTCAAGGTAGCTAACAGAAGAAAGAATACAGTATTTTTCACCATCATATATATATATATATATATATATATATATATATTATATGACTATTATGTCATATATATTTGATCTCAAAGGACTACTACTACTACTACTACTACTACTACTGCTACTACTGCTACTACTACTGCTAATACTACTAGTAGTTACTTTGAGTAGTGATCCTTTGGGAAAGTAAGTAAAGCAGAGGACATAACACAGGAATCAGGAAGATGAGTTCAAACCAAGTTTCAGATATTTAGTAGTTGTTTGCCCCTAAGTAAGTTCCAATCTCTGCCTGACTCAGTTTCCTCAAAGATAAAATAGAGATAACTATAGTACCTTTTCTGAGGGTTGTTTTTAGGATCAAATGAGATAATATTTGTAACAAACAGGACTTAAACTTCTAAAGTCTACCAGAGACCATGCTTAAAAGGAACTAAGTCACTGCACTCTATAGACCTTAGACCCCTAAATCCTCATCTTCATTCATTCTGCTGCTAAGAGAATATACTCCCTTCTCCATCCCTTCTATGAGAATTAAATGTAAATTGTCAGTAGATGCATCAATGGACTGTCCTATGGTTCTTTTCATTATCTTTGTGACTTATTCCAAATCTCCTCTCTCTGGCCACCACTCCCCTCTCTATTGTCTCCTCCTTCCAAATGGCTTGACAGCAGAGGCAGTTTTGTTTTTATATTTGTATTACTTGCTGTTTTTAATCATACTTGGCATATAGTAAACACTTAAGAAGTACTTTTTATTCATTCAATTATCTTATTTCTCAAAATCATCATTTCTGTCAGCACAATATTTCATACACCACAATCCAAAATTTAAATATATTTGAAACATCACAGAATTTTCAATCCAGTGGAAAAAAAATCACAATTTTTTCACAAATGAAAGATCCTCCCTAGAGATAATTCATTCATTTGTTTAGAAAAATTGGATACAAATCAAGGATATTTATATACTGTTCCTTGGGCAGAAAAAAAGTGTTAAAATAGCTTCAAGAATAGAGTAAAAGTCAGTAAAAACAAGAAACTTGACCATATTTCTCACTGAGGAGAACTGAAGTAAGAATTCTAAACTTATTCTGTCATCTAATTGCCTCATGCTATTTTGGGAAATCACAGAGAGTGGGCAAATGCCTATCCATTTCACTGATTTTTTTTCCCTCACCCAATTCCTTCCCTCTCCTAACAAGATAGAAACTATATCTGACAGCTGTTTTGCACCTGGAACTGCTAAGAACTTATGCAAAATCTTTAAAATCATAGATTTACAGGTGGAAGAAAACTTGGAGGCCATTTAGTTTAACCCCTTCATTTTCTATATGAGGAAGCGAATGCATAGCAGTAAAATATCTTTCAAGATTAGGCATGCATTGGGGTGGCTAGGTGGCATAGTAGATAAAGCACTGGCCTTGGAGTCAGGAGTACCTGGGTTCAAATCTGGTCTCAGACACTTAATAATGACCTAGCTGTGTGTCCTTGGGCAAGCCACTTAACCCTATTTGCCTTGCAAAAACCTAAGGAAAAAAAGATTAGGCATGTATTAAGTATCAGAGGGAGGATTTGAACCCTTAACACTCTGACTCCAAAGCCAGTGATCTTTCCACTTTGTTGCTGTCATTTAGTTGTTTCAGTTGTGTCCAACTCTCCTTGATCCATTTTTGGAGTTTTCTTGGCAATGATACTGGAGTTGTTTGCCATTTCCTTGTCCAACTCAATTTACAGTTGTGAAAATATTAACTGAATGAAGTTCCTTTAACAAATGAGGCTAACAGGGTTAAGTGACTTGCTCAAGGTCATGCAGCTAGTATCTGAAACAGGATTTGAATTCATGAACAAAAGTCTCATTGGCATAGTGTTCTATCCACTATACATATAAATGCCCTTCTTTCCACTTTATCAAATTGTAAAGCACAACTAGCCCCTTAGTTTTATCACATTTCAACTCAGGACACAAAGTCTTCTAAGCTCTTTATAGAAATCTGCTCAATGAATCTAATTCCATATTTTGCCTCTTTTTATTTTATTTATTTTTTCTACTCCCCATTCCCTTTCTACATCAATTGGAAAAAAAAGAAAGAAAAGCAAAACTCTTTTAACAAACGTGCAGAGTCAAGGAAAACAAATACCCACATGGATCATGTCCAAAATTAGAGATGTTTCATTATGAACCCAGAGTTGATAGACTCTCTAGCAGGAGGTGGAGAGCTTGTTTCCTCATCAATCTCCTTGAATCCTGATCAGTGGTCATTGTTCAGAGTTCTTAGGGTTTTTAAAAAGCTGCTTGTCTTTACAATACTGTTGTTATTGTGTCAACCATTGTCATGACTGGTCACCAAGTCTACATCATTGCTTTAGTGCTTGAGAAATATCAATAGGATCAGTAGCTCTTTGAAAAGTCTATTTCACATAAACTTTAAAATTACACTTGTTAACTTGAAACTGGTTCAAAACCTAGATAATCCTTCAAGGTAGCAAGGATGTCTTTTTAAGTGACAATAACAAATAACCAATCTCTTTAACTAGTCACAATCATTTGGATTCTTTGAAGCAAAGGTTGGCTTATATTAGCAACTGCTATTTTTCAAGAGTTGATGGAATGCCACATTTCATTTTACATAGGGTTTTTGGAAGTTTCCTTCAGATATACAATTTTGAGATGATTAAGTAAAACATATAAACTGAATATGAAAATTAAAAAAAAAACTCAATTGGAGTTACATTTTTAGAATCTAATTAACATGCCAAAAGAAGTCTTTTGAAAGCCACATTAAACTCAGCATGAATCAGCTTTTAAAGTGTGCACTGTACCAAAGAGAATGACTATTGCATTCAGTATGGCAAGCTTAAGAAGACAAATAGATCAAACCATTGTTCTTTTTTGGGAGCTCTGGAATAATTAGCAGTTGATTAGGTTTAAAGGGTGGATGGGAAGCTTTTTAAAGATACCATTGTGAAAACATTAACTGAATGAAGTTCTATTCTGGAGCTCCGGTTAACAAATGATGCATTTCTATCCAAGATCACATTAACTTTGGGAGACTTTTCTAAATGGAAGACATCACGCAAGAAGATGCAAGACTGTAAGAGCTTTTATTTTCTTCGAGGTTGTGGGCTTCTATAGCTCTATTTCTCATCCAATGGAATCCCAGGAGAATTCTTCCTGCTACATACATTATTTTTTCCTCAAGGAGATTGGAATACCAGATGGTATATATCTGTTGCTGCTAAATCTTCCTTTTGTCATGTAAACTCATTGGGAAAGCATTTTTATTTCTAAAATAACTATTTGTAATGACTAAGTGCTCCTTCTTCCTTCTGGTACTGTCAATATCTTTGAACAAAAGATAATATGCAAGGAAGGAAACGATTTTTGTATATGTGTGCTTTTTTAAAATGAAAAACAATTTGCCTTTGTGGATAAAATGTCACAAATGAAGTTGTGTGTGTGTTTGTGTATATGTGTGTGTGTGTAAGTGAGTGAGTGAATGAGTGAGTGAGATGTGTGAAAGAAAGAGGGAGAGATAGAGAGAATGAATTTCATAAAGCGTTGTTGTCATTTCTCTTAATACTTTCCTACTTTTCCTTCCTAAAATCATACGTCTACTTTTCTCTTTTCTGTTTGTAAACCTCACTCTCAGCTCACCCTCTTGGGGAGTGAGAATAGAAACCATTTTCCTCTAGTGCCTGGGGACTTTTCAATGACATTGGAAAAAATTCTAAATTAGGTGGGTCTAGTGTAATCTCTCATAGCTATGTGGCATATTCATTTACTAGCTACCAAATGGGCTAACTGCCAAGGGAACTACTAACTAACAATACTGGTAGCTGATTTGTTTGTTTCATTGTGACAAATGAAGAGAGTTGTTAAATTAGGATACATGTCCCTATAGTGATTTTAGTCATAAAACTAGTGCCAGCAAGGCCAGAGTTTGAGAGTCTCAATTCCACTTTTAATACTTATTAACTCTTTAATTTTTTTTGTTACTATTTTTAGTCATGTCTGACTATTTGTGACACCATTTGGGGTTTTCTTGGCAAAAGATACTGGAATGGCTTTTCATTTCCTTATCCAGCTGATTTTTCTCATGAGGAACTAAGACAAAAGGATTATGACTTGCCCAGGGCCACAGAGTTAGTATCTGAGGTTGGATTTGGATTCATTAAGATATCTTTCTGATTCCAAGCTAAGTGTTCTAGCTCTTGTACCACCTAGTTGCCCTCTGATTCTAGATTAATTTTTTTTGTCCTATAAAATTGAAATTTTTATCCCTATACTTAATCTCCAGGATTAATGCAGGTATCAACTGGAATGATATATGCAAGAATGCTTTGCAAATCTTATATAGTGCCTTAAATATGCTATTATTATCATTATTATTACCTAAGAAATACCCCTTATTGGGTATCTTAGCAGTTGCATACTATCATGGAAAAAGCTAAATTTAAGGACACATTTTATTATCACACAAAGCATTTAGCCTCTTTGACACTATTAATCAAATATAATTAAGAGAGTTAATAATAAATAAGTCAAGTCATGATGAATAAAACTCATTTCATATTCTCTGGGTAGAGTTAGAAGCGTGACAGATAGGAAAAATGACTTTGAAGCTGGGAAAACTTGAATTAACCTCTGATCTATATTGACAGGATGACCCTTTCCACGTCACTTAATTTCCTTAGTGCACTGACATAACTCTCTAAGACTAAAATATAAAGAAATTCTTGATCTGAATTAGAAGGATTTCCTTCCCTGGCAGTTCCTTATTTGAGGAACTCAGTGGTTCAATACCTATTCCTATCTTATTAAACTTGTAGATTAGGGGAATTCTAGACTCATAGTATACACTGATATGAACACAGAATTGGACAAATCTCTCATATTCATCTGAAAAGTGTGATGAGAATCATAACATAGTTAGGTAAACTTATATTTGATTCATCAACTAGATCTAAAAAATTAGTAACTGATAAATTTCAACCAGTGTGGTTTATCCTGTAGTTTCATGACATTAAACCAGAGCTCTGAGATATTCAACAATTTTGTTTTTTACTGACTTGGAGGAAGATGCAGTCAATATACTTGTACATTCCTACAGAATATAGATAATACACTGAAAACTTGAAAACCCTCAGTAGTTTGGAATGATAAAAAGAACATGTAAGGTAAAACTTGATAGGGATAAAAGTAAACCTCATTTAGACTCAAAAATTATTATATACAAGATGGGATAGGTAAGATCTGGTTTAAGAGTAGGTTGTGCTATAAAGAAAATAAGAATTTGAGTTTACTACTAAAACATGAATTAATACTTTAATATGGCTGATTAAAATAACAAAAACCCTAAGGCAGTTTTAGTTTACATGAGTAGAAATCCAGTATTCAGATAAAGGAAGGCAGAAATCACATTGTATAATATTGATCATATTACATTTGAAGTCCTGTGCCCAGTTCTGAACATTACTTTTTTGAGAAAGACCCTGGCAAAATGAAGTGTTTGAAAGAAGACAGCTAGGATATCAAAATGTCAGTGGTTGAAGAAATGGACATTTGCAGGTCAAAGAATAGAAATGATAATTCTTTTAATATTTGCCAAAGCATTAAAATTATTTCTTGTGGTCCCAGAAAGCAAAATGGGGGCATGTAATACACAGGAATACAGATTTTAATTCAGAATAGAGAATCTTTGATTAACTAGAACTACTCAACAATGAAATATAGTGTGTCATAAAGTACTAAGTTTTCTTTGTCTGCCATGGTTCAAGTAGAGGCTAGATGATGTTCTAAACAGGGAGGTTGGAGAAAAGATTGCTGCCTTTGGGGGGATATTGAAGTAAATGACCTCCAATAACCTTTTCAATTTCAAGATTTGATGAGTCTCTGATGGTTTTGTAGATACATATTTTAACTGAGTAAGCTACTGAAGCATTATTACCATTTGTTGAAAGAATAATAACTACAAGATGATTTTGAGGCAATACATCACTTTATTGTGTTATTGAACTTCAGTGATATTGTGCAAAATGTTTCATAATATTACTTTCCTGAAGCTCTTCACTAAAAGCAAATGTCTCTTTAAGACTCTCAATTTGCTTCTTTCTTTTTCTCATAGTACCAACCTGATACCTGAGGGTGACCGTGTCTGTATGCTAAAGGATTATAGTGCTCTTGTTGGTTAGAGAAGCTTAATCCCATGGATAAATATTTATAGATTAAGAGTCATAGTCACATAATTAATAAGACAGTGAGAAAAGAAAGCATTTAAGAACCAAATTTTCCCCCTCAACTCTAAATGAAAATTGAGAACAGAATTTACTATTGGGGGAAAAATCTTTCAAAATAAATTAAATGATATACTTCTGTTTTAACTAATGGATACCATCATATTGGATAATAAGTAGGAAATATTCATCTACATCAGATTAAATATGGGTTTTAGAAGGAAGGGAAACAAGCCAAAGGTAAATGCTGTATATATACCTGTAAAAGTAGGTGTTGTGTTCACTCTATTAATCTGATCAAACTATTCTACAATTATATAAATTTATTGATACAGAATCTCAGAATATGAGAATACTTACTTTAATCCATAAAGAAGAATCATTTTCATATTATGCTTAGCAAGTCATTCATCCTAACCTTGCTTAGAAATATCCAGTGAGGAATGAGATAATGTCTGCTAAGGAAGCCTATTTCAGTTTTGGACAACTAATTTTTAATGAATTACCTTATATCAGGTAATATCAAGCTTAAATGTCATTTAAAAAAAATCACTATTTCTAGTTCTTTTGGCCCTGGAGAGTACAACAAGTCTAATTGCTCTTCCATAGAATGGGACCTTATATCCTTCTCTTCTTCCAATCAATTATTTCTCAACTTCTTGAAGTATAATTTGATTCCACTTTGCAATTGAAATGTATCACTCCAAGTTTATAAGTGTTTCTAATTTTTAATTCATATATAATTTTCTGAGTCTTTTAAATCTGTGCATTATTGCACACTGGTTATCACCTCCATCTCCTGGATACAATTTCCTCCTTGGGTTTTATAACACAGTTCTCTCCTGGTTCTGCAATTTCGTCTTACTTTTCCTCAATTTCATTTGCCACTTAATTATCCGTGTCATATTCTATGTGTGGGTAGAACTCAGAATTTTGTCCTAGCATTTCTATTCTCCACATCTATTCCGAAGGTCGTCATGGGTTTCATGATCATTTGTAGATGATTTTCAAATCTACAAATCCTTTCCTCATCTCCCTCCTGTGTATTTCCAACATACCTCATATACCTATTGGGGAATATACTCAACATATACCAAATGAAACCCATCACTATCTAATTTTCATGCTCTTGCTGAGGATACTGTCATTCTTTGAGTAACTCAGATTCATTTTTGCTCCTTCTCAAGTCTAATAATTTGTCAAATTCTATCTTTACAATGTCTTTCCTGTTCCTTTCTTTCTCTCTACTCACATTGCTTCTATCCTGGTTCAGGCTTTTTTATGAACTATTAGCAGCCTCCTATATGATCTCCCTGCCCCCAGTCTATCTTTTCTATCTATCCTACACTCAGTGGCCCTGGTCATTCACCAAAGCACAGATCTGACTATATTGTTCCATTGATCATTTATTTCAAGAGCATTCCCTGGTTTTCTATCACCTCTATGACAAAATACAAAAACACAGGCATTTAAAACTCTTCATAGTCTAGCTTTAGCCTGCCTTTCATATTAAAATCTCCTCACATATTCTATAGTCCAGAGAAGTTGGCATTCTTGTTATTCACATATATATATATATACATATATATATGTATATATATTTCATCTCCTGCTTCTCTGAACCTCCACTCCTCTGCACAAGCTAGCATCATGCCCTTTTTTCTTTCACTATGAATTTTGAACTTTATTCCAGATTCAATCCAAGTACCATCTCTCACATGACAATTGATCATTTAGGCTTTGCTTGAAAATGTTAAATAATAGGAACTCTCTCCTTTTTGAGGAAGCACATGAAGGCTATTCTGATTCATTTAAGTTTTCTACAATTATTTGTCCCCCCTTCCTCCAAGGGAATTGCATTCACATTTAATTTGTAAATATTTTATGTTTACTTATTGGTGTGTAAATTATTTTTCCCAAGTAGAATGTTGGTTTCTTGAGGGCAAGAATTCTCTTTTTTTTCCTTTCTTGCTTTCTTTGCATCCTTCCTTCCTTCCTTCCTTCCTTCCTTCCTTCCTTCCTTCCTTCCTTCCTTCCTTCCTTCCTTCCTTCCTTCCTTCCTTCCTTCCTCTCTCTGTCTGTCTGTCTGTCTGTCTGTCTCTCTCTCTCTCTCTCTCTCTCTTTCTGTAGTATATATGTAGTTAGTGTCTGTATGTCGAGAGTGTATGTGTGTGTGTGTGTGTGTGTGTGTGGTATGTATATACTCAGGAAGGAAGACAGTAGAGTGTGTTTTTGTAACTCTAGGCTAGCATTTGGTACATAGATGAAACTTAATAAAAGCTTGTTGAATCAAAGCTATTACATCTCCCATAAGCCATCTGTTCTCCAAGGTAAACATCACTAGTCTCTTCAACCAAGACCCACATGGCATAGATTTGAAGCACTACTCTAGAAACTCTCTTGCTGACCCATGACTTTCCTCAAATAGGAGCTCTCAGAACTGACCATAATCTTCCAGACATTCTCTGAACAGAACTTAGTAGTGTAGCCAGACTATCACTCATCGGCGATGCATGAAATCAGGATAATTTGTTCAAGGGAGCTAAATCAATAGAAAAATTAGTTTTGTTTCTATCAGCTCTAGGAGAACATATAACTAATCTGTCTAGTCATTGATGATGACTTAATGTGAATATAAAGGTATAAAAAGGATTATGATTATGATTAGGGGTATAGTTTTTGTCTCAATTCTTCTGAGATGGACTAGACTATGAAAAGTAAGATTATACTTAAGAAGGAAAAAAATATATGCAAAGACAAAATATGAGTAGCTATCACCTGAACTTTTAATAATTTTAGAGAAAGGACACTTTTTATTCTCCACAAATGTAGTTTTCTAGAAAAAAGTAAAAAAATAATTTCATAGGGACTGCTAAAACATAATCAAGTGACATTCACTGACCATACAATTTATATGTCTACCAAAAAAGAAAGGAATAAATAAAAATAAGTGCAGTTCTTTGTGAAGCCTCATGTGCATGCTTCTATTATGTAGCTTTGTTAGATGCAGGTCTTGCTTTTCTTGTCCCTCAGTGTTCCATATAGCTAACCATGCAGAAAGCCCTGATGAAGTCAGCAGTGGTGTGTGTGCAGAGGGAAGCCAGTTTTCTCAATGAAGGGACTTTTCATGAAATTCTAATGTCTAATTTTGATTTTGAGAGACAAGGAGAATAAAATCATTTTACTGTTCATATTTTTCTCCTACCTCTATTTCATGGAAAACTTATGCTTCACTGAACACACAGTAAATATAACTCAGTATCAGCTATACTTTTTTCAACTAGTTTGCCAGCAGTGTGCTAGAATACTCATGTCATAGACCTAGTTAGTTATCATAACTTGTGCTCACTGAAGTTTGCATGCTACTCTTTTCACTCACAGTTAACCTGGTAAACAAATCTCAATAGTAACTGTACTGATTAGACACTATAGTGCTTCTTGTTATTAGGAATTATTTTGAGTCTGTTCCTGATTCTAATGGGGGAAGATAGCATATAAAAGGAAAATGGGTGAAGGGGTTGGAGGAAAAAAGACAGTTGATCCACGGTGGCAAAATTTAGAGAGTGAAGTTTGAGACTGATCCTTAAAATTGAGTCCAGAGGAAATATCAATGGGAGAAGGAGGAAGCAGTCAGAGTGGTAGGTCTGGGCACGTGAAAAGCCTTCTTTCTCCCCACTCTAGTGGTCAACCCAAACTTATACTTTCTCTCTCTTGTACACGCACATGAATGTACATGTATGTATGTATGTATATATATATATATATATATTCCAAAAAAATCTTGGTGCAGTTTTCAATTTTCATCACTTCAAAAGTATAAATGCTGCAAATCTCTAAAAAATTATTTGAAAGTTTAGATATTGATACATTTTCCACTTATTTAGTTTTGTGAATTTTGAATAATAAAATTTTAATTTTAACAAGTTAGGGTAACCTGTCATTATACAGTGAGTGAACAACTATTTCTGAATAACATGTGTACTGGATTGGTAGAGAATGTCCTCTTGTTTGGTATGTATATAGCCTGAACTAGTTCCATTAAATATTTTTCTTGTGGGGTTATACATGCATCAGAATATGCTTTGGGGGGGGATTATCTTAAGGTCAGGACTATAAATGCAATTCTTTGAGTCACTGAACAGAAGATGATGAAAGTCTTATAGGTTTTGAAAATTTACTAGAGTGATGTATAGCAAGATAGTTGCTGTACTGAATTTTAATTTAAAAAATCAATATTTAAAAAGTATAAGTAATTAACATTTCAAAAATTTTTGTAAATTACTAGCATTTATGGTGTTTGAGCTATGAAAGCTTAAAACTGCACTGAGACTTTTGGGACAGTATATATAGATGCATATACATGTATAAATACAAATACATGTAGCTATATATTTTCTCATATATATATATATATATATTTATAATAAAATGGTGTCTTGGAGAGGTTAAATATATTGTAAAGGTTTACATATTCAGGAAGCAGTGATCAAGAGCTCTAAATTTTATTTCCCTTGACTTTAGCTTTCTTTCAGTTATACTAGAACATGAAATAGTTAAGAATCAATGACAAGATTAAGTGACAAAAATTAGTGATACAGAAAATAAATGTTATAGACATCTAGCACATTACTGTGGGAATAGTAGCTACAGCATCTTTTTTATGAACCTCTACATTAAATTGTCTATGATTTATTATCCTCCCTCTGCAAGGATTTTCATGAAATACAGCAAATCTTTACCCTGGATGGTGCTGGTGTTTTCTTACTCTGATTGCTTTATATAAAATATTAATATTTAGAGCATTTGAAAGTGATAGAGAAATCCTTGATTAATTAATGGGTTATTTTAAACATTCAGAATCAAATAAACTGAACAACACAGATTGAGTGGAAGCAATTGTCATACCAACATTAGGTTAACTTTATTACTATAATATAAAAATTCTTAATAAAAGATTGAAAGTGTATGAATGATGGATGTTCCACATTTCATATACATATATAGAGGTATACATATGCATATATTTATATGTAGAATTTTTCACAACCTAGGTTGCATTTTCATCAAAATATTGAAGTGAGAATCAGAAACAGAAGTACTCAGAAGCAGAGAACAAAGAACTGAAAATTCATCAAGTATTTCCATACTATATCACACATAAATTCTCTTTATTTACTTGAAGAAACTACAATGAATATACATAAAGAACCTTTGAAGAACCAAATCAATTCCTAAAATTCAAATGGATCTCATACATTTGGACACTCTTACCAATATTACAGATGCCTGTTCATTCTGTACAACTCTTATCCTTATTGTCCTTGTCTTCTAAATTTGTCTTTGGGTTCCTACTCAATAAAGTGCTTTTTCCTGACATTATAAAAGTACTAGTGGAAAACTCTGAATGTCAGCTTGTTATTTCTTACCCATGCATACAACTAGTCCATTTGCCTTTCCTATCATATACAACTCAGAAGATATCCAAAACAATATTTATAAGAAAAATATTATTGCCTTCCTTGCCCAATATAATGTCTTAATGAATGAATATAAATGAATGAAATAATGTCTTACATACAATGGAAAATATTGAAGGCCATATATAAATATTTCAATTCCCATGGGTAGAAAAGTTTCATTTTTTAGCTTTTCCCTCACTCCAACCACCATTGTGTATCATTTGAGTCAGTAATAACATCCCCTAGGGAACCAGTCTTTGGCAAAGTCTGCATTGATCATACTCTTCAAAAGTAGCTCTTATAGAAAATGCTATCCACATCTAGAGAAAGAACTATGAAGTCTGAATACAGCTCAAAGCATATTATTTTCACTGTTTTTTTTTGTTTTGTGGCTTTTTCTTTTTCTTCTGTTTCTTTTACAACACAAGTATGTGCTTCCATAATATCCCATCTATAACCTATATCAGATTGCTTCCATCTTGGGGAGGGGGAAGGGAAAGGAGGAGCAGGGAAAAATGTGTAACTCAAAATCTTATAAAAATGAATGTCAAAAACTATCTTTACATGTAATTGGAAAAAATAAAATGCTATTTAGCAAAAAAGTTGGTCACCATAGTCTTCAAAGCATTCAGTCTACTACTCAAAACAATCAAAAGAAACTAAAAAATCCCATACCAGTGGGTGTTTAGATGTCTGTCTAATAGATTAATGGATGGTCTTTTGGATGCTTTGTATATTCCCATATAGAAACTGAAAAAGACAGTTTCTGCATTTTGCCTCTGTTCCCTATCCATATTACTCCTTAGTTACATAACCTGAAATATGAATAGTAATTTCTGAAAGTAATTGCTGAAAAATTTGACTCAATTCTTTTTCTCTTGGGATATATAAACAGACAACACTTTCTTCATCAATAGGCCCTAAGGCAATATGTTTGTGGAGCAAAATTCCTTTAGAATTGTAAGCATTTTGAAAGTGCAGGGACTATTTTGTTTTGGTTCTTATAACACTAGCACCTACCACTATGCCTTACTGATGCATGAATTATTTGAATTTTCTATGCAGTTTCTCTCTTTATAGAGACTGCATTGAAAAATAAAAAAAAAATCTACAAGTCACAGAATGAAAGGATAATAGAATAACAGGGGTTTTGGGAGTTACTGAGAACAGAGATTAAATTTTTTGCTCAGGATTACATAGCTAGTAAGTGGCAGAGATGGGATATGAACTTTATTCTTCCCAACTCAGAGTCCAGCTCTCTACTCTCTACCTCTAAGTCAATATGAAGATTAAAATGACAAGTGACTTAAAAGCATAAGAATAATTAACCCTATTCCAAAATCATGTTTTGCCTCTAAATCACTAGATGATGAAATAGACCTAGAAAAGTTAAGCAATATGCCCAGGGCAACAAGGGTATATGTAGCATAGCCAAGATTGGAATAGAGATAATTTACATACAATGAATAATAATGTACAAGACTGTATTGTAGCTATTGAGTTATCCCCTTTTCTATCATTTCATTTCTCAGATCTATAAAAAACGAAGCAAGATTGATGGATTTAACTTTTTAGTCTCCTTTTCTTAACCCTGCTCATTTTCTTCTAGAGGTACTAATGTATAGTATTTTTAAAAAAGAGGGGGGAAATTAAGCAGAAGGAATAAAAGGGGGGAAAAGGGTCCTAGAAAATTCATTAAATAGATAAACCAGGTCCTCATTAATTACAAGTGGTATCATGCAGTAACCATGCTTTTATAAAGTCAAAAGATTTTTATTTCATTCCTAGGAACATCAACAATGATTCACTTCATATGACCGTTATTCTCTCCATGTTATGATTTCTGCATCTAAAAAATAAAAGTCATGGTGTCTTCCTTTGCAATCTCTCAAAGAAGAGCTATGGATACAAGATCTACAAAGTGTTTTGTGCTCTGGGAGTTGATTTATTCTTTATGTAGGAGACAGACTGCAAAGAGCCCTAGAGTGCACAAGAACCCTCCAGAGGCTAATCAATTGACGTACCCAAAAATTCTATTCAACATTGGTTGACCAAAAAAAGAAATATTTCTTCTACTATAGTAGAATACAAAAAAATAGAATCAGGTAAACATGAAAAATATCATCCTATTGCATATCATGGAAAATTATGTTATTAAGAAGACTAGACTAGGGCAGGACAAATGCATCACTGCTTGATATTATTGATCGAGGATTAAATGTTCAGATTAATTTCTATTGTTTGTCAAAACAAGTTCCAAACACATAATTAGCTCTAATCACTTACCAACTATTATATAACTGAGTCCTCATGTGGAATCAGAAAAATGTGAATTCAAAACCTAACTTTGCATTTCACTCTGTGAATTAAAGTAAGTCCTTTACTTAAAACTCCCTGGGCTTTATTCTGTTACTGGTAAAACAATGGAGTTGCAAAGATTAACTCTGAGGCCTTTTTAACTCTAAACCCATGATTCTATTATTGGTATACATAATTTGACATCCAGAACCTCTCATATTTAGAAACTACATGGAGGTCACTTTTCCATTTTTTAGGTTTCATATATCAGAGCAAATTTATATTTTATGTTATTTTATTTTAGATTTTGAATCTCAAGCAAAAGCTTTGTAAGCTTTGAGTTCCATTATCTTAGTAAATATATCAGGAATCTCAAATATTTATGTGTATCACCAGGAGAAAGAAATATTCCTTCTTTTGGGGGTTGTCTCAAGGATCAAGATAAACAACTTTTAAATGAATAGCAATCTACCATATTTTCTCTTAGAACTCTTGCAATAACACTCACTGTTTCCTAGCTGAATCAGCATAGTAAAACTATGTCCCTATAGATACTAGACAGAATCAGCTAAAGTGATTGAGGAATCCATAGTCAAAACCACTGAGTGACAAATGAATTTCACTAACCGTTGTGTGAATGTTTTTAATAATCCTGATGATTCTATATTACAATATTGCATATACACATTATATTTAACTTCTATCTATATAGACATACAGAGATACCATGCTAGGAGATTTTATGTAAGTTCACTGTAAACAAAGCTATAGTGGCTTAGTAGGATAACATGAAAACTGTTCCATTTCATTGTTTAGAACCTACCTTCCCAGACTGACACAAAACCACTCCTCCTCCTGCAAAATGATTGCCAAATTGGTCTTATTATTTTTTCTATCTGACATTCCATCTCTCCCTACTGAGCCTTACTTCTAAGTCCAGGTTGTTGTTTTTTTTGTCTCCACTATGTATTGTAATCCCTTTAAATCTTGGCCAACTTCTACAAGGTCTGTCCTGATCCCTCCTCTCCTCTCTCCAATTATCTTGTATTTACTTCATATATATTCTGTATTTACTTATTATATGTGTACATATTGTTTCCTCTCCATTGGAATGCAAACTCTTTGAGAGTAGTGACTAATGAGTTTACTTTCTAGCCCCATTACTTAGCACATTACTGATTATAAGGTATGGACTTTAAAAATTCTTTTTGAAGTTTTTGAAAGGTGTCATGAATACTGTGGTCTGTCTTGAATTATAGCCATTACTACTGAATATAGATGGTGCTTTAAATTTTGCAAAGCACTTTACATTTGTTATCCAATTTGAATCAAAGTGTTAAGGAAAGTAATATGTGGATAGATAGATAGATAGATAGATAGATAGATAGATAGATATAGATATATTAGCTGTTGACCCCATTTTCTATATACATGCACACACACATGAATTTCCAACAGATTTGATTCCTATCACCCTTCACTGAAAGACTCATGGATTTTTCTATTTGTCACTGGAGGTCTTTACAGATATTTAAGGATGTTTTGTTGATATCAATATAATCCTCATTTTATGGATGAGAAAACTAAGTCACATAACTAAAAAGTATCAGAGACAGGATTTGACCACAGGTCATTCATTCTACACTCTACATAATATACCATCTTCCCCTAAATTAGGACCAAAAGGATTCAATGACCATGATAGATATAACTCTGTCATGATGTGCTTAATTTTTTTTTGCAAGGCAATGGGATTAAGTGACTTGTCCAAGGTCACACAGCTGGGTAATTATTAAGTGTCCGAGGCTGCATTTGAACTCAGGTCCTCCTGATTCCAGAACTGGTGTTCTATCCACTGTGCCACCTAGCTGCCCCACAATGTACTTAATTTTAATAGGTAACCTCTTTGAGCATGAGTAATCTCTTTTTTCTTTAAATTCATTAAATACATAAATATACTTTTTTACATACAAAATTAAATATGGAATATCCATGGAAATACATATGGTGAATTTCTAGGAAACTGGGGGGGGGGGGACAAGATCTATCATTCATTTCTGTCCCATATGTCAAATTTTAAATTCCCTAGACATGAATGAAGAAGTAAGAGAACTTGAACTTGACCAAGATGTATTCTCTCTTCCTATCTTGTTTGTGTGTTCTTTTTTTATCATTCATGTCTTGAGCTAGGTTTTGATGCTCTAAATTGTCATAGAAAAATTCATTTAATTTGTTTAGTTTGATTTGGATTCAATTTTGTTTTTCAAATGTATCAAACTTCTCAATTACATCCCCAAACTGGAAAGATAGTTGACCTTTGCATACTTAATGAACTCAATGTTTACATAAGTCTTGACCTTTGTGTATTGTAGGAAATGTAATCACAAATATATAAATAGCTAAGCCCTAATCTTGACCCTTAGCTATTGACCTCAGTTTCTATACACACACAAATTTCTAACAGATTTGATTCCTATCACACGTCACTGAAAGACTCATAGATTTTTGCACTTGTCACTAGAAGTCTTTAAAGATATTTAAGGATGTTTTTGTTGATATCAATATGAATAGGATAAAAGATGAGTATTACTCCTACTCATCTTATCCACAAAATGAGAACCCTGAACAGGTCAATTCCCACAAGACATCCTGTTGGCTTAAGAGAAGAACAAATTGGGAATAGCATCCTGGAGAAGGCAACATTCAGATGAAGATGAATCTTTTCATGTGTGAGTCTTATTTCCCTCTGTCCAAATCAGAGTTCATCACACCCATAAATCTTATAAAATGACTCCTCTAATGACAGACAGACAATTGGCCTATGTGGCACACTGAAAAAATGGACTACAAAGATACACTAAATTCAGAGGCACCAAACTTTAGTTTTTCCATTACAACGTTTGCCTGTGATTCATGCTGGTGTATAAGAGCCACATATCCAGTTGTTTATAAGATCACTGCAAAAAGAATTCAGTAGCTGTAGGTATTGAACACATGCATCTTCTTCTTTCAATAGTTAGGATATATAGTCCTCTATATCAAAGCTGCAAGAAGACAAGACAGAAGCATAACATTTATTATAAAATGCTGATCTCACTGTGTGAAATAGCATGCAATAGGAATACCTGGTCATTTTTGCCGTATCATTCTCGGTGAGTCTTAGAAAAGAGAAGAGGAAGGATAAAATAAGAAAGTTTTAGTCTCTGTTTTCAGATATACAGCCATTTCCTGAAAATGATACGTGTATATTGGGGACAAGTACAAGAACTGATATATATAACTGCTTAGTAGGTACCTTATTTACCAAGAACAATAATTCCTTGAAAGCAAATTGAGGAAAGAGGACTATTCCAACAATTGTCATTTACAGAAAACATACTGCCTATAAAAGAAGAATATGACATATTTTCTTTACAATTCCCATGTTTGGCTTTCATTCAAGAAATCTATCTTAATGTAAACTTTTTTTCATAAATAATCTAGGATTAGAAAAATTATAGCCATAAAAGAATTAAACCACTTTAAATGACTGAAAAAAGTTACCAAGAAACTTATGATTTTTTTGAAATTTTATATTTAAGTAATGACAGAACCAATGTTCACAACTTATTTTTCCCCATGTAAATTCTTAATAATAGTTCTCCATGGTACCTTTTGACAAAATAAAAGCTCCCTCTAGTGGCTAAAGAAGAACCTTTACATCTTTTTTTTTTTTTTTTGAGTTTGCTTAGGTCTTTTTTAGCCTAATGGTTGGATGCATCTCAATTCTGTTGCACTTTTAACCCAAGAAATTTAGTGATCTTTGAAGGATTATGATTTATAAACAATAAAATGGTGTCATTAGATGTTTTTAATAATCTTTTCAAATTTTTAAAAAGCTTACTTTGATATTTTGCTATTTGCTTAGTTGAATGAGTGCTTAATGAGAAATATAAATGTATATATTTATATCCATAAATTTATATTTATCACATAACATATGAATAATCCAAAAGTAAAGACATGTTTTTTTCTCAAAAAATATGGAGGGGATATTCAATTTCTGCCTAGATAAAAATAGCATCCTAAACTATAACTCAAGTTCATTTTTGTATCACTACATCTCTGAAAATCATTAGATTATTTTAGTTCCTGATTTCACATCTATAATTCTTCAATGGACTATCTTGAAATATATTTTATATTACAGCTACAAGCTTTTACTCATCAATGTGATTATAAACTAGAAACTCTCAATTCACTTTCAAATATGAGTTGGTGAAAGAAAAAGACCTAAATATAAAAAGGAATGGCTCTACCAACTGCAGGTGTAGATGCTATAAACTAGCTTTATTAGAGAGATGCACTTAAGTTAAATGAAAGAGTATTAAGCACTTGGCAATCCAGGAACACCATGTGTCTAATATATTTTGAGAGAGGAAGAAGGTTAACCCTATCTGTATTTTGCTAAGTCATGAAGAGAAGCGTTGAGCATCAATGCGCTCCTTCTCACCTGTTCAAACTGCATCTCATTATAATGTTGCTTCCCTAGACTCACTGTGTAATTTCTTTCCCATATCCACCCTAGCATGTTAGGCATCTCAGGAGAGGTAGTGACAAGCAACAACAGGAGAACCATCAGGGAAAACAGGATTCCTTGCATTAGAAAGAACTTGGCTTATACAAACAAGCGGGAGACACTGGACTAGCAGAACATTCATAGGTGACCCTATGACCCAAGATTTGCATTTTAGGATGCAGGTAAATTTGGATCAATGAACTAAAAACAATGTTAGATAGAGAGGAGACTACAGTATCATGTGATTCAATATCCCAATTTTGCTCTCAAAGAAAATAAACCCTAGAGATCCTAGCTCCCAAAGTTTTCTTTCTATTTCATTATATTGATAGGTATTGAAACATATTTTCTATTGGAGAAGCTCCTAAGAGAATAGCGATTTCATGGGTCATGGAGATTATCTCTAAGCTTTAAATGATAAACCCATGGTTCATTACATACATTCAACTAAGAAATTTGTTTTCATATGTATATGATATTTTTGTCATTTAATAGTACTTAGAGACGCAAAGAGATGTAGAGGAAAAAAGAGTCAGTCAATTTGGGTTTGTCTCATTTCTATTGTCAGTAATGTGACATTGGACATGTCCCTTATTTCTCAGTTTCAATTTTCTCATCTGTACTGATGTGAGAAAAAGCATCTTTCTAAAGTGCTCTCTAACTATAAGTAATTATAGATAGTATTTCCTTTTTAACTATTATAGTTATTTCTGTACTTTAAATATAGCATTTTAAGATTTGCAAAATGCTTTACTAATAAGCTTATTTTATTTTCACATAATCCCTGGATGGCAGGTGCTATCATGATCATCCCTATTTTATAGATAAGGAAACTAAGGCAGAGTTCCTCAGCCACTTAATATTTATTAAATGTATTCTGTATGCCAGGTACTCAGGGTCACACAGCTAGTAAGTGTCTCAAGAAAAAAAATTGACTCCAATACCATTGCTTTATTCCCTATGCCATCCAGCCCTTTCTATATGTAATACTTTATTTAACAAGTACTCTCCTTCTTTCTTATTTGAAACATACTTCTCCAAAAATACTTAGGATTTCACAACTAGAATAACTCCTTTCAGTAAAAGAAAAAAAAATCTTCCAAAAAGCTATACAAAATGAAAAATTTCATGGGAGTACTGAGATATAATGTCAAAATAAAGCTAAAATATGGATTTGTTGATATTAAATATAAAATGTTTTTGACAATAGTGATAAAAATAATTTATACTTGAAGACTTTTATTAAGCAATACATAACATAACCAAATTTTACTTTGACTTGTTATCTCTATGTAAAGGTAAAAGGTGCAAAGAATTTGCATTTAAATTTAAAAAGGAGATGAATTGGTATTTACTTGTGAGAAGTGACTTGATAGATAATAAAATATTGATAGCAACATAACAGAGAAAATTGTACAAACTACCATTTTAATTAATAACAATGTGAGATGAATTTGAATTCACTCAATGGGTGGCACCCTAATTTACCTGTGCCTATATTATTCTCAAAGAGAATAATCTATTTTAACTATATAAGATTATATATTATCAATATGTAATAAAAATTCTACATGAATTAACTAACTTCTAGCACCAAGCTAAGCATAGTTGAAATTCCTGTAAGAAAAGGAATATGCATATGATGAATGTGAAGAAACAATATTAGGAGTGAATTTTAAAACAATTTATTTGAAAGATGACTATGGTATTCATAGACTGAACAAGAAGTAAAAGTTTCAATTAATATTCAGAAAGAATTGTGATGGGTTTGTTAAGTGTGCTTAAATAAAAGATGAATAAGAGGAATAAAAGAGTAGCATAAGCCTATGCTTAATGATGTTCTTTAGAATATGGATCACTGTTCAGTTAATTTTATTGTATATTTTTATTGTGGGGATACACCCAATATATGGTTGCACTGACAAATATAAATGACATTTATCATAAATAATCAAACTTCTATGATAGAGGTGACACAATCATGATGGATTAATGTATTTATTTACAAAATCTATCAGTGAAAGGAAATATCCAAGAAATGGATAAATTTTATGGATGATATTAATATTCTCAGCGGTTTGAGGGCTGTTATAATAACTACTGACTGATATACCCACATTTGGATCTTTATAAAATCTTTACAAGATTATTCTGCATCCATATTACAAGCACATTTAATGAAAAAAATGTTATAAGGAACAACTAGACTTTTGCAGTCTTCTATAAGAGTCCACATATTTATAGCTTCATAATAAAATGATACAGAGGGGCAGAAAATATAAGATCACACTATGTTAATTATCTGTTGGTTAAAAAGATGTAAACAACACTAGATAAGATATAGCTTTTAATTTTCTTCACTCACAAGATATCAATCTCTCATGCAAATTTTTAAAATGTACAATATTCCTTGACAAACTCAAAAAAGAGATAATTCTATTTAAAGAAATTCTAATTATTAATTTCAAGCAACACATACAACAAATAGTTGTATGTTCACCAAAGATGTTTGATACTGTCAAGGAAATAATATACTAGATCCAAATTGAACAGAGAAAATTTTGAATATCATTAAACCTTTGAGATTAGTCTGACAATAGTATAGAAAAACTGTGAAGATGAAAAAATCCACCCCCCCTCCTTTTTTAAGATTAATACACTGAGCTAGATGACAAGTTGCCTGTGTATATTGTGTGTGTATAATACATACATATATATATATATATATGTATGTGTGTGTGTGTGTGTAATATATATATATTACACACACACACACATATATTTGAGTGTTTATGTGTACATGTTCTATATCTGGACAGGCACTGTGAATAGAACATCAAGGTCAAAATTGAACAAGAAGGAAAAATGGCCATATTTCTTTGTAGTTCAGACAGAGAAAGTGATAACAAAATGATAGCTTAGGTGTTTAATGTAAAAAGGCCCTTGAACACCTAGAGAAAAAGAGCCAGTGCAATAAGAATAAGCTTCCACCTTATTAAGAATAAACTTCCTCCTTGCCTCAGAGACTCCATCATCCATGAAGACATTGCTCCAGTACCATTTTCTGCCTTTTAATTTTCTTCCAGATTATTAGTGCCCCTCTGCCTAATGTACATTGTATTAAATGACTTCATATATACATATATAAATACATATAAATTGTATGCGTATATTTATTAATATCTTATATTTTTGCTCAACACATTTATTCATATACATCTTTTTCATGTTAAAATGTAAATTCCTTAAGAGCATTGTGTCATTCTTCGTATGTTTTATTTTGATAGATGAGATTTGCTTTATCCTTTTCAGGATTTCATAATATTTTCAAAATTCCTCATCACCATCCTCACTCATACACCTTATTGTCCCTCTCCTTCTTTCTACCATTACTCTCTGTATTATCTTATGCTACTAGAATATAAATTCTTTGAGGGAAGGTACTGTCTTACTTGCATTTGTATTACCATGTCTTGGTACAGTGGCTGCCACATGGTAAGCACTTAATAAATTATCTATATTTGTATGCATGCATACACACTTAAGTACACATTGGCATCTTTGCATACAGATGCTTGCCTAGCACTTTGTTGATTGATTGGGTGAAATGTCTGTGAAGGTTTTGTGGAAGAACAGTTTATAGAGTAAAATATGCACCAACAGAAAGAATATCCATATAATAAAATAACCGGGGAGGCTAGGTGGCGTAGTGGATAAAGCACTGGCCTTGGAGTCAGGAGCACCTGGGTTCAAATCCAGTCTCAGACACTTAATAATTACATAGCTGTGTGGCCCTGGGCAAGACACTTAACCCCATTTGCCTTGCAAAAACCTAAATAAAATAAAATAAAATAACAGACTTAAGATAACCAAGTTTCACCATAAAAATCATATGATAATATATTTTTTGGTAAATCAAAGTTGATATTTCACTTTAGTATTTGTATCTTTGATAAGATGTCTAACACATAGTAGGAACTAGTGAAGCACTCTTTGAATGATTTCCTAGAATCAATGACTCCTCATAGCATACTTATTCTGATGCCTCATCATGTCATGGTATTGACCTGGGATTCTTGAAAATTATGGCAACTCAGTACAGACTCAAAGTAAGTCTACTGATATTGGACCCACCCAGTGAAGTACAGAATAACTCATTACCATGAGAATATATGATAAGTAAGGCATTTTTTGTTTGCATCTTTTTCTTTTTTTCTTTTTGGTCATGAAAACCTATAATAGTTCAGGTGACCTAGGAAAATTATTGGGTCTCAATTTATTAGTCTGTACTGTAAGGAAGTTTAAATAGATGAACTTCCCATCTAAATTCTATGATTAGGTCTGTAGCAATGGAGGTTGTTGCCACACCAATGAAATCAATTATTCAAGGTATCAAATTGAGAGTAACAGGTAGGAGGCAAAATGCAATACCGGTCAGATCTGTCTACTATTTATTTACCTAAGCATTTTTTTAAAAAAGTTATTTAAGGCAATGGGGTTAAGTGGCTTGCCCAAGGCCACACAGCTAGGTCATTATTAAGTTTCTGAGACCGGATTTGAACCCAGGTACTCCTGACTCCAGGGCCAGTGTTTTATCCATTGTGCCAACTAGCTGCCCCACAACTAGTTAATTATTAAGTGTCTGAATCCAAATTTGAACTCAGGTCCCCTTGACTCCAGGGTCAGTGCTCTACCCACTGTGCCACCTAGCTGCCCCCTATTTACTTAAGCATTTTAAGGAAGAAGAGTTTCCTCACTAAGAATTACCTCTTTTGATTGTATTGTCACCCTTTTGAATGGCATTCAAGATGAATCAGTAAATCTTTATTAAGATCCTATTTTGTGCTAGTTGATGTTAGGACAAAAAAAAGAAAAAAAAAGTTGTTTTTTTTTCCAAAGAGTTCACAGTCAATACAGTATGCAAAAAATTGTAAACAAACAAGTTATATAGAGATAGATTAGAGATCATTTAAAGGGAAGGTACCATGATTAGGAGAACCAGGAAAGGCTGTCATTTACTGACTTAAAGACTTGGGAAATCATTTAAACTCACTTGAGTCTCAGTTACTTTTCTATAAAGTGAAAAGTTTGGTCTAGATGATCTCTAGATTCTTCCAGTTCTAGATTCATGACTCTATGAAAAAGGACACATGATCTTGAGTCAAGTGAGGGAGGAATAGACTATCTAGTCCAAACTAATGAAACCCTTTCCCTAGAATCAAAGATCTTAGAGTTGAGAAATACTTTAGAGAGAATGGTACCATAGGGGTAATTCTTCTATCATACCCTGTGAACAAGCATAGAAGTGCACTTGAAATAAACACTGATACTCTTGATAGTCAGCTATCTGGAGTAGTTTCAAATGATAAAAATAGGGTAAAATTTTCTCCAGGTAGGAATAAACATGGATTTCCTGCACACATACTTTACACCTTTCCTTCATCCCAGAATTAAACTATGTAATTTTCTAGGAAACAGAAAATAAATTTGATTTCATGGCCAAAATACAGAAAAAAGCACAAAATCCATTTAGTTATTATTAAGGATAGTATACTTAAAATGATTCAAGGTTGGAAAATATTTGATAATGCAAAAATAGTTAGTTTCTATGCTATTAAAAATTCAGAACCCAAATTGAATGCTTTGCAATTACATATCAAATCATTACTTAATAATGTAGCACAGTAACCTGCATATTTTCAAATATTATATAGCCTATGCATTGAACTTAATGTTAAAAATCTTTAAATGTATCCTCCTTGTGAATTGCATTTCACATTTTCAAAATGTTCAGTAATTCAAACATAGATGATTCTCTTGGCATGAGCCTTCCCTCCATTAAGGTATATCTTATAATCATTTTGTGTTATGATAGCTATAGTGGACAAACTTCTGGGGATGAATCTCCTTAAACTTGGATAACAGGATGAGTCTTGCTTAGAATATCAACTACAGTGTCTATGGACAACTAGGATTCTTCTTGATTCCCAGAAGCCTTAAAAATGTTGCCAGAATTGAATCTTTATAGATAAAGCATCTGAGAATTTATTCAATGTCATTATAAGGCTTCAGAGAAGGATTCCATGGAAGAAATTAAAATACAATTAGCAAAAAAACTTATAAATATAATAAATAAAAACATAATATATATACACAATATTTGTCTTTGTGCTAAAGTTCTCTCATATGTTGAAGAGAATATTTAGTTTGTACAAATGAGCATTCCGCATTGTTCTTTTCCAATTTCTAGCTTATAAATATTAGGGGATAGGAATCAGCTTGGGACATTATTGATGTAAAGAAACTCTCAGGTAAGGAAATTATATTTATTAATTCATGGTGACATCTTCTCTGAAATTTAGTCTTGCCCAAAACATTAAAAGGTCAACTCCTTAACCTGGTCATATAGCCCATTTGAATCAGAAGTGGTATTTGAACAATTCTCCTGGTTTTAAAGATAGCCCTCTCTCTTTCTAACCATTATTCCATGTTGCTTTATTACATACTGGAAAAATGAAACTATTTATGTTTATTTATATATTTGATAATGCCTTTCACCAAGGTCTCTGTGGTTGATGTTCATATATTCACACATAAAAGTTAACTTGAACTGAGAGCTTATTTGATAGAATAAATGAAAAATATATATTGATTACATAGATATATAAATAGTAAATAGATAAATAGATAGATAGACAGACAGACAGATATAGATATGAATATATTCCAAAATTCTGGCTAGTTTAGGTTGTTGTTATTCAGTCATGTCATGAATCTATAGACCACACTGTCCATGGGGTTTTCTTGGATAAGATACTGGAGTTGCTTGTCATTTCCTTCTCCACTGGATTAAGGCAAATGTAAATTAAGTGACTTTCCCAGGTCACACAGGCATATCTTAACTCAGGTCTTCCTGACTCCAGGCTTAGCACTCACTTTACTGAGTCATCTACCTGCTTTGGGTTAGAATATTATAAACATTTCCAAAGTAAACAATTATTATTTGGAGTTAGTAATCTATAGTTAGTATAATTTGGAGATAAAAAAGTAATTCTGACAAACTTTTAATCATAATTGTTACAAAATAGTAGCAATTACTATTCTACCCTATGTGAAGGCATCAAACTAAGAATAATAATATTACTATTTAACCTTTCATGTCTATATTTTTAACTTCTCTTTAACTTAAACTAGACTTTAAGGTCTTTGATAGTAGGGATTGTGTTTTATATTTTTATAATAAGTGATAAATAAATATTAATTGAATGCAAAGGACTACCTAATAGACAGATTAAAAAGTCAGAAAATGCTGATAGGTGAAGGAACATTGTCAGTTTTATGCCATTCTATATTGAAAGACAGAATGGCATGGTGTTAGTTTTGGAGCTAGTAAGATATTATTTCAGTCTGTGCTGATACATACCTTCTATTTGACTTTGAGCAAATAACTTATTCTTGAAGTACCCCAAATATCTTCCTAAAATGTAAGAAAATTATAGACTTGCAGATATTTACTTCATAGATTTTTTTACTTCAGGAACTTCCTGAAGTGAAGAAATCATAGGTCTGGCCCAGAATGAAAAATTGGAGAAATAAAAAAAGAAAATATCTATAAATTTCATTAGTATATCCTTTCCTTTACATCTATCTATAAACATAATATTTTACTACATATATATATATATTCCATTTATCCACCCCCACCCCCATCCCATATACACCTGGATCAAATATTGTTGAGTTGGCGGGAGAAGATTTGTGATTTTAGTCATTTCAGGAGTGGGGAGGTGACTATGGTTCCTGGAAAAAGTGGACCCAGGAAAGGGGCACCAAAGCAATGAGCCTCTGGAGAGTAGATCTACATCACACAGTAGTGCATGGAGGCTATGAAAGAATTTTGAAGGGAAGCATTAAAATAGTAAATTATCATAGGAAAGAGATCACTTATCTGGATATTATTCTTGTACTAGTTATAACTCTGTCTATATTCCCATACAAGAACAGATTTCAAATATAATTACTTTTTAAAAATATAGACTTCAACAATATCTTTGTTTCAGGAACTGTTCCTTATCATAACTTCAGAGCTAACTGAGACCTTCATTAAGGCATTGTTAGAGGCTGTCTAATAAAAGCTACTCATGACAAATATTCTAAAACAAAATTACAAAATAAATGTTTATGAAGTTAAAATAAATAGATAGAAGCTATATTGTTAAAATGACTATAAATGAAATTTCTGTGAAATGAAATAAATTTCATCCCCAAAAGGGGAATCCTCATTAGACAACCGATATAAGAAGTCACAAATGTTAGGTACCTTTGTCCAGATAGATCTTTTTTACCAAAATATATAGCTGAATGCTTTTAGAAAACCACTAAGCATTGTAAAAATAATGAAAAATGTCAAATCAATAATCATATTTTAAAAAATATTAATTAGTCTTTATGATCATCAATACTGTATAGTGGAAATTCAAATTCAAGAATCAACACAGGAACATTCACCTAGGAATTTGATCATTATACTATTCATCTGATGAAAATACTATTCATAGAAACTGGATAACTCATTCGTTCATCTCAGCATTTCTTTTTGAAAGTTTGTGATACTTTAAATATACATGCAAGAATATAGATTATTATCTATTGGTGTTTACTCTGCTACTTTTCTAGTCAAGTGTTTTTCCAGCTGAAGAATTCATCTTTCATTCTAGTAGTTGCTTAAGCAAAACACTATGATGTTTAGATTGTAATCAGATATCTAGGAACAATTTGATTCTTCCTTAATAAACATATAAGCTAATGAGGTATGTCATGCAGAAATAGTGAGAAGAAAGTCTAATGGGACCTCTGTTCAATCATCTAAGGAGAGATATGGAGAAGAGAATTAGTTGGTAATTCACTTTCAAAATGAGAATGAATATTAATATCAAGAAAAAGAAATAGATTAATCCATTAGATAAAATTAAGAGTATAATGACTGAAAATAAGAGGTTAGACATAGCAGTTTTGATTATTTTATAGATAGCAGTATTGTGGAACCGAATAAAACTAAATGTTTAATGCAAACTACATCAATATATGAGCACTGTAATTATTCAGTTTCCTGGACATAACATCAAATTTTGATGCAATATTATTTTTATACATGTTTCATTATTTCTTTGCATTCTGTCTCTCAAAAGAATATGAAATCCCTAGATTACTCATTCTAGATTTTATCACTACAGTAACACTTCATTTTCATATACTTATATATATATATAATATATATGGTAAATTAGTGTATTATAATCTTAAACTTCTACTATTTGTTCATGCTGAACACATCACTTACAATGATGAAGAAGGAATGAAAGTATTTTCTTGAGAAAATGTTTCAATGTAGTTATGCTGAAACCTGCAGGTTAATGGTCTGGAAGTCTAATTTCTTAAAAATATGAACACTTAAAAATGCAAAGTCTTCATTTTATGCTATCTAATTAACAAAAAGATCATAAATGGGACCATTTTAAGAAAGTAAGAAAAACTTATCTTAAAACCTTAATTATATTTTCAGTTTCAATATTGTATTGATCAAATATGCATTATTAATCTTATCCTAAGATAGCCATTTTTATATGAATCAGGATAATATTTTCTGCCTTTAATTTTTTTCATGTAGGAAAAAGTACATATTATATCCATAGTTATTAAAATGTTATTAAAATAATAAAATTATTCAATATAGTTTGCTGTTGGAGCAATCATCTAACCTGTTCTCTTCTGCATGTAAAGATAATTTTTCTTTTAAAAAGAAACAAAACTTCCCTGAGATTTGATTGAGGACTAAGACTCAAGCTTCATCTCTTGATGTAACTTCCTAGTAGCTTCAGGATATGTTGATTTGTCTTCCTGGTCACCTAAAAACCTAACAAGTTGATATCACTTGTTCCAAAAATGGATATGTCAGCATACCCTACCTTGCTTGATGACTATACATCAATATGGAGATGAAGCTGGTACCCCACCCCAATGCTATCATCTCCTTGGTAAATGTCTTTTTTAATGCTATGGCTAAGTAAATCTCCTTTTATTAATTACTGAATGATCTACAAGTACTTCATTTCATTCCATTATTGAAACTGAACTCAAAGCATAATGGATTGAGTTAGGTTTGCCACTAAAACACACCATAGTTGATATTCCTTATGAACAAAGAATCACAGAATCTTAAATTTTAAAAGGACCTGAGGGTCAAATTGTGAAACTCATAATGAAAAAAGATTTTCTCTACCACATTCCTTACAGGTCGTCACATTTTATAAGTAACTACACACTGCAGTATTAGAAGATGACTTTCTTTGCCTCAACATTCAGTACTGATACTTTGGTGATTGCTTTATCCTAATGATAACAATAGGGGCAAACACGAGGTGCTGGAATTAGAAAGACTCCTCTCTTTGAGTTCAAATTTGACCTTAGATACTTATGATGTGAAAAATCCATTAATCCTGTTTGCTTCAGTTTCCTCAATTATAAAATGAGCATGAGAAGGAAATGGCAAACCAATCTAGTATCTCTGTCAATAAAACCCCAAATGGGGTCAGACGTGTTGAAAACAACAGATCAACAACAACAAACATATCAATGATCTTTCCAATCATCTCATTATCCAGTCATTCCCTAGATTAGAAGATTGGTTTTGGTTTAGAACTCTTATTTTTATTAGATCTTTTGACAAGGTCATTTTTAGCATTCATATGAAAAGCATCTGCAAATGATAATACTTCATAATGTTCTGATTTAGGGAGCAGATTTAATATTCAGATATTATAATAAAAATGTCAAAGGCTACTTCAAATATAGAATATGTAAGTGCTCTTGACTGATATATTATGCAACTTAAAGTTGCATGAAAAACATTCTGATTATAAAAATTATAGCCACTGTTAATTCACTTGATGACCTGGTACATTAAAAGGTCTATGGCCAATATTTACTGGTGGATTTTTCAACAGGTTATGTACTTAGGTTACTACAGCATATTTCTGCACAGGTTATACTAGGTATCTTTCCTCTTTCCATTCTGTAAGACATAGAATAGAGATTTTCTCTTATCTGAACATTCTTCTTTTTTCCCCTATTTTAATCTTTACATAAAATCACCCTGCAAAGAGATGTTCTTTTCTCTCTCTCTACTTGTTTGAGCTGTTGCTAACAGCTTTTAATTTGGAAAGTCTATCTCAGAGTTCCTGCGCCTCACTGGTTTCAGCTCGATTGTTTCCCTAGCCAGCAGAGCATTTCATTTCTCCTGAAGGTCACTGCAGGCTGCCAAGGTTTAGAAAACACACCATCTTTTCATTTGTAATGTTGCAGTGCCATTAAGATAAATGGAAGTAGACATGTGACTTTTATCAACAATTATTGAACTTATTGTAATATAAAATAAATTCAACCATCAGTAAAGCAAACAACTCATACTGAATAAATTCCTTTTTTAAAGTAACTAAGAAAATTCACTAATTTACTTGTGTACAGATCATTATTCATATAAAATATACTAGTGTGTCATCTGCTTGTGGGAATGACACTTCAAACCATCACACTACTAGTTGCAATGAGCCAACTATTTGTAAGCCGAATAGAGCTACAGACTCATAAAAAGCACTCTACACTGGCCATCTGTTGGAGGAGGGATGGTGTTAACTATTTGGCGAGCCTGGAATTCATCCAGCATTGTGTATTTTGTCACATATCAGATGACCATTGAAATCAAACTGATGATTTTTTTTTCTTTTTCAGTGAGACAAGTTATGGAGGTTGGGAAAGAGAGAAAGAGCACAGGCATATCTCCCAAGGTACTTTTGTTAAATTGATAAATGAAGGAGTTAAACAAATATAAAACAAAGGTTTTCAAAACAGAAATTCATATTATATATTCTAGATTATGACATTATTAGTTGACCTGAAAAGTCTCAATAATACAGCTGCTGTGTGTGTTGTAGGTAGGTTAAATACTGTAAGGAAAAGGTCAACTTGTGCTGGATTAACGTGTTCATAGTCACTACTGTGTCATGACAACTCAATGTATTTGTGAAATTTGATTACATAAGAAAACAAATCACCTGCTCACTTCTAGCCTTTTTCATTCTCTTGGTTATTATTAACTTCTTTAAAAGGCTATACAATCAATGACAAGTGAAAATCCAAAAGGATATGTTCATATCATGGAGGGGGAGCAAATAAATGAATCATTAGTTGATATTAATGGAAGACTATTAACTATATAAAAATAGTAAATTCTCAGTAAGCGTTTTTTCTTTTTAAGATTTATGTTTAAGATTTTATTATTTTAGAGTAAAAATCGACAAGAAAATTTTTATGGAGATAAAACTCTTAGAATTTGTCATGGTAAAATTTTAACTTGGTGCCAATGTTTACAGTTGGCTATATTTATGATGAGCTTAGCACATTTTAGTCTTTGTTTCAAAATAACAACCTTCAGTACCTGGATACATAGTTAAACACATTAGTTCAATACAAAATTCATTTTCCTATAGAATTTAGACTCAAGTATTAAAATCTAATCAAATAATAATATATTCATGTATATTAATGTTTATATTCATGTGTAAATGTGAACATATGTATATGTATTCAGACTCAACATAAAAAGACCAATTCTTCTTTCAACTTTTGTAGTGATATGTTCCCTTATTTATAGACAGGATAGTTTGACATTTTGAATTATATTACATTTGAAATATGCTTCATTCAATATGACAAGAAACTCATATTTATTAATCTACAACACTAAGTCTGAAATTTCAAAATCTGAGAAATATATCTAACACAAAAATCTATATGCAGTTTACAAATTAATAGTCCTTATTGCTAGTTCCAATTAAAAATTCAAATTGTCAAGAGTTGTTCAAACAACTAAACATATATGTTTAAGATTTCATGCTTATTCAAATGAAATAATTTGATCTGAATATATGATTATTCAGTTCTTAACATGCAAATTAAATAGAATTTTGAACTATTAGTCCATATATGTAATTATTCAATATATAGGTATATGCATATAGACACATATACACATATATTTATGCACATACTTAAATGACTAGAGTGCTACAAACTGTCACAGAAGCAAATGCTACCAAACTTACCCACATTGGATTGCCAGGACACATTCATTCTGATTTTTTAATAACTGTACTTATGGCTATCCTTTCTGAGCCAAAAATGAGAAGTATGCTAATACTTTCTTAAATTTGATCATAGTTTGCAGTATAAAGAGACATCAATTAAGAAAGAAGGTTGAGTATGCAGTGACAAAAAATAAGCTGTTGTTTTTGAGAAACTTGGTGATTGTTTAAACTCAATCCTACATCCTCATCTTTTAAGGGGTCTGTCTGTCTGTCTGTCTGTCTCTCTTTCTCTGTCTCTCCCCCTCCCCCCACCCAGAGATTAAACACCACCATTTTCCTTTTTAAAAAAAAATCTCTTATTCTTTGCTATTAGAGATGAGGAGCCCTCTCTTATAGTTATAAGTAGCCATATCACTATTTGAATTTTTTTTAAATTAGTCTATCTCTGACATGCAGCTTTCTGTATGTGGCATACTTTATTCATTCTCTTTGAAAAAATTCAGTGAAAAATCTTTTAGAATCATAGATTTTTAGAGATTGAAGTATACTCAAAGAGCTTCTATTCCAACCAGTATCTAATCAAGAATAGGAGGTTGTTCAACTTCCTGATGATTACCTTAAGTAGGGAGGAGTTGATCACTGTTCTGAATAACACTAATTGTTAGGGAATATTCTTCTTTAAATTAAGTTGAATTTTTACATTTTTTTTTCAAAACAGTGCTTCTAATTTTGGCCTCTGGAAACAAGTAAGCTGAGATAACCTTTCTTCAATCTGACAATCCTTTAAGTGTTTGAAGAAAGGTCTAGTTCTCTTAAATAATCCATATATACATATATATATATATATATATATATATATATATATTCTGATTACTCTCCTCTCTAAGTTCTCCATTTTATTAATGTTTTCCCTAAAATGAAGTATCCAAGACTGAAACTAATATACTAGAAATGGTCTGATCATGAATGGCAGAGTCTAATTAGATTATCACTTTCCCATTCTAGAGCATCATTCTCAACAGCATAGGTTTGTATTAGCTTTCTTCTTTACCATATTGCCTCATTGACATGCTGAGCTTGTAGTCCACAAAAGACTCAGATCCTTTTCAGATGAACTGCTGTCCAGTCTTATTTTCCCACTTTTGCACTTGGCAAGAAAATCAAAATTGACTTTGCAAGATTTTACAAGATTTTACAATTATTCTTATTAAATTTCATCTAATTTGACTAGGACCAGTGCTCTAGTTCATCAAGCTATTTTCGAATTGTTGCTGTCATCCAGTGAATTAGTTTTTTCTCTAGGTTTTGCTTCATCTGAAAATTTGATAATTGTAGCATTTGTTCTGTAAGCCATTGATAAAAATGTTAAAACACAAGACCAAATTCAGATACACAGAACATACCATTTTCCAAATCTATTCAAGCGAAAATCACAACATTCACCCAGTTTTTACTCTAATTATGCTGTCATTTAACTCATTTATTTAAATCTAATTAATCTGTATCTTTTTATTCATTTCTAATCTCTCTGCTATCCTCCATTCTAGCTCCATCTTAAGCTGAATGTTCTGTTGATTTCTTCAACTCATATCCAAAATGGAACTTGTGATATTTTCCTTCAAACCATTCCCTCTTCCTAATTTACCATTCACCAACCTTCCACTCTCCTAGGCTGAAACTTGATGTCATCCCCAAATTTTGTCTCTTTCTCACCCCCCCCCATAAGCAATCTATTGTTAAGGTCTGTAGATATAACATTTGCAATATTTCTTGTATATCCCCCTGATAGCCTGAACCATTGTAGCAGAGCAATTGTCTGCTAATTGGTCTTTCAGACAGAAGTCTTTGCATTTCAGTCTAACCTCCTATTACCAGACAGTCATCTTCCTAAAACACAAGAATGACTATGTTACTCCCTGTTCCACAAACTCCATATCCACTCTAGAATAAAATATAAAATTTTCTATTTGGCTTTCTAGTCTAGTTTTATTTATCCTTTTCCCTACCCACTTTTCCTTTGTCCCTTTCCCCTGTGCATACCCTAAATGAAAATTGTGTTATTCAGTGACACTAACCATCTGGGTATTCCTTAAACAATTCACTCCATCTCCCAACTTTCAGGCATTTTCATTAGCTCTTCTTCAGACCTGAATTTTTTTCTCTCCTCCTGAAATTCTTTCTCTTCTCCATCTCCTGACTTCCTTCAAGTCCCACAGCCTCTTTACACATAATTGTTTGTATAAAGTTTGTTTGACAAAGTCATACCAATTCTTTAAGATAATTTTCTTTTGGGGGGAGGGGTGAAATTGATGTCAAGTAAAATAGTTTATAGCTCACAGGCTTCTTTGTTCTTTTTGTTGTTTTTTGAAAAACCAAGACATATGCTCTTATCCATTGGACATTTTTCAAATTTTTCATGATCTTTAAAAATTAATGACAGTCATTTAGCAATCACATTCTCTAGTTCTTTCATACTTTTACTATACTGTAAATAATTTTGTTGAAGTTATCAAAGATATTAGATCTGATATTGGAGACATCTCAGATTATCTCAACTCTCCTTCTTCATTTGCCTCTCAACTATCCTGGCTTCCTTAAGTCTCAACTAAACTCCTTCATTATTCAAAAAAAGTTTTCCCTATTACTTTTAATTTTAGTAATTTTCTCTGACATTCAATTTATCCTCTATATAGCTTATTTGAACATATTTGTTTGCATGTTGTCTTCCCCATTAGATTACATACTCTTTTACAGGCAAAAATCATTTTTTTGCCTTTTTTTATCTCCATAGCTTAGCACCATGCTAGCACATAATAGCAATCTAATAAATGCTAATTGACTGACCTACAGTCAAGGAGTTGAGTACCACCTTCATTTTGGAGACCCATGCATGGCTTTCCCAAATTTATTTTGCATTGATATCACAGTCTAAATGCTAGCTTCTCTAAGAATTTTTTGTCTTTCTTGATATGCTTCTCATCTTCTTATTCCATCACTGTACTATTTGTCTACATGTTAATTAAGCTTTATTGTATTTTCACCAGACTTTTCAATGCTGACAGAAGGGGTGTAGGAAAGGAGGGTGATTGAAAAAAGTGTAACATAAGTATGCAAGTGAGTGAATATTGAAAAATTTTCATAAGATGTAATTGGAAAAATAAAATAAAATATCAATAAAAAGATTTATTATAGTTTTCATTCTGAATGAGTGTTGACATTTATTTTTAATTACAAAATGGTCTACAATGTGCCTCCTAAAACAGTCATTGATAATATCATTTTCTAAATAATTATCTTAAAAGTTTAAGTATTTCCTTAATTTGGAAAAATTCTTTAAGACCTCTAATCAATGTAAAATGATAACTTATTCAAATTTACTATCTTTTTAAGAAGAATAAAGAAGAAATAGAAAGAATAATAAACCTGCTCTTTAGTTTTATATGCAGAAAAGGAGCAGAAAGTATTAAATATTTTAAAATAAAAGACTTCTGAAGGGGAAAAATCACTAATAGAAATGGTTGATGTGGTTATAGGTTAATTATAAATCTTGAGTGTTAAACACAAAGACAGTCCATAATCACTTGTTAAAATTAATGAGTGAACCAAAACAATGTTTGCAATTAATCTTTAGCTTAATTGACTGAAGTTAAACTTAATGGGACTGATTTCTTTAAAAATAAAGTTCCAGAAACAAAACATGCAAATAAGTGTTGTTCTCATCAACATACTCATTTTGTTCCAAATTATGTTGTCATTATTTACAGTATGGGAAGTACTCTTTTGGAATTGTTTTCAAATTCTGACATGACATTTCTTCATCTGTGGTCACATAAGCATCACCTCCAGATTGAACCTTGTCCTATAACAGTTTCCAGGATCAATTTGGTCTCTAGACAGGGATTGTTTAACATCTACAATTCAGATGATTTACTTTCAAAGTCATCATTGCTCTTAGAGCACTTCTTGGCTTTTGCTAGAACTTCATCTAAGTTCTAGCAATTATTTTGTTCATTGAAATCCAAACATGTAACATTTGTCCCAGTAACTGAGTTTTTGTCTTTCTTCTTGTTCGTGCCATGATATACAAACTCATAACTCGGGTTCTTCCAGAGCTTTTGCCCTGATTTTCTTTTACCATCTTTTTTTTTAGTTTTTTTTGCAAGGCAATGGGGTTAAGTGGCTTGCCCAAGGCCACACAGCTAGGTAATCACCATCTTTTCTTATGAAATATAGACTGTGTTACTTACCTTGAATGAGAGCTCTCATATTAGATTATCCTGTCATAGACCATCTGCATGTCTCTAGGAAATACCTCTAATTCTGTTCTCCCATATTCCTGTTTCCCCATCACTTGACTTTCTGGATACTGATCACATAACTCCTTGGATCTCTCCCTATTTCCAGTTGCAAGCTTCCATGATGCATTGCTTCTATTTGGACTGCATTTCAGTGTACCATTTGGCTACCTCTCTACCCGCTCCATGAGATCCTCTTGAATCAGTTTCCAATTGACAATGATTCTTTTATTATAACAAATCTTCATCCTTCAAAGTCAGAATAGACTTTCAGAAACAACCAAAAGTCTCTCAAGACACAATTTGAGAGAATATGGTATGAGTTCAAGCATGACTTGTCAAATACAATTATAAAAATTTGTGTGTGTGGTGAAAACTGATTGTGAAAGTCATTGAAGGGAGTCTTAACAGCCATGATCAACAGGCACAGGTACAAAATATAGTATTCTTTAGGAACAACTTTGAAGTACAAAATATATTTTGAATGTCAGAATATCCATATAGCTCTTGAAAAAACATGACTTTATTAATCCCTTACTTAATGTGAAATTTAGTTCGACTTCTAATAAATTAAGAAACTACTAAAGGGAGACATATGAACATATAATAGAGTGAAGCAAGAAGAACCCAAAGAAAAATTTATGTTGTAATATTAATATTACAAATATGAACAATTTTGAGTATTTTTATACATTGATGAAGAATTAAATGTATAGAAATGTAAGAAGAATCTATACATTAACAACAATTATAAAGAGGAGGATGGAATCTGAGAGAAGAGGAAGAGAGATCTGGAGTTCTAATGCAGGGACTTCAGGAAATATCACATTCAGGAAAGGCTAAAGTAAAAATGCAAAAGAGCTAAACTTAAGCTCTTAAAAAATCAGCATAATTCTTGTCCTCTATGGCTCTTCTTTCTGCAGGGATCTAGACAGTGCATAAAACTCACAGGTATAGTAAAGGGACAGATTAAGATTGCTCTTTCTGAAAAATTCAGCTCCTTTTCTCCAATGATTATAAGACTAAACAAGCCTCTCTCCAGGGAATTCAGTTCATTTTGATTTTGTGCTTTATATTTCTTCTTTTTAGCTCAATACCTCTATTTAAGATCTTGGGATCCAGTCTGTGTCTTTGGTTCTATTGCTTTCTCTAAGAATGTTGCTCCACTCTAAGTGATTCTCCTTCTCAAGGAAGAGTCTTTGTTTTCCTGCCTTCATACTTATTTCTTTCCTTTTGGATAGAGGCAGCATATATTCCCCTTAGTCTCTACCTTTCCAGTGAGGGATCTCCTTTTAAAGGTCTAGTTCTAAGGCCAGCTCACATAGAGAACTCTTCCAGCCACGAGGGTTAATTTTAACACACTACTCATGACAAAGCAAATTCACACAAATTGTGATTGAAGTTGACCTTATACTAGAAATTTCATACTTTGTCCTGGAGACAGTAGACCAGAAAAGGCTTGCAAAAATCCTCTGGGTATGTCTGTTCATGTCCTGCTATGTTCAAAGAATTTCTTCTCATAGAACACTTTATTGTCTAAATATGGACATGTATGCACATACATACCCACACATCAGTGGTTCATTCTTTGGAGAGAAAATTGGGGGGAGTTAATAAATAAGCAATCCACTTCCTATCTTGTTCTATCTAAAAATATAAACATTTATAATTGAGGTGTTACTGTATTTTTAAAATTGATGTTAACATCTATAAAATGTTTACAAAGTATCTAGAAGGTGTTATGTTTTCAAATGAATAAGGTATAGTGAAAAGAACTGAATCAGGAGCAAGAGGTTAAATCCTGACCATCATTTACTAGCTATGTGACCTTGGTTGAGTGACACAACCTCCATTCTATCTGTCTCATGGGAATATTACTGAAGATCAACTGAGACAATGTCTTGGAAAGCATTTTGTAAACTGAAAAGCATTACCTACATTATATCATTGCTATTGGTCTGAAGAAAGGCTGAGTAGTGCAATTGAGAGAGTATTAGATTTAAAAGCAGAAGACATGGGTTTAAATCTCTGCTCTGCCACTTAACACTTGTGTGACCTTGAGCAAGTCATGTAAACATTCTGAGTCTCAGTTCCTCCTTCTGTGAAATGAGTGCTCACTTTCTGGACGCCTCTTTAACTTTGGCTGCACAGATGAGAGACCAGAGGGCAGTAGGGCAAACTTATGTTGTGTTTAGCAGCCTCAAATGCATTTGCCTTCTAAGGGGAGCTCGTTATGAAACACTGTGAATGCTTTATGTGTTTTTAGTATCTATTCATAGCTCCCTCCAGAATCCCTAGGGTCACCTGCATTTTCTGTAAGGTAAAACAAAGTCTGTCTTTTACTCACAAAAAAAGAGAGAAGGACTGATTAGGAGATTTCTTAAGGGTTCTTCTAGCTTTAAATTCTACTGTTATTAGTGAGAGTTGGATAGTTTTGTGGGTGCACTCAATCTTTTAAGGTGCTATGGTTCTTATGTATAAAATACCCAAGTGATCAGAAAAAACTATGCAGACTATTCCTAGATATGACTAATGATTCATATAATGCTCTTCAGTGGCCATGTTATACTAGGCCATCTAATACTAGGCCATCTAACTTATGAATATATAAAATAATTCCAATATGATACTATTTATATTTATACATCTATTATTATAGTTATACATGTTTGTCCAGGACTCAAAAATAACATTTTTAGCAAAGCATACTAATCTTAAAGTAGAACTTCTTTAAAACCAAAAACTCTTTTGATATATTCAGGCCCAGTGTATAAAAAGATCTCCCATCAAAAAAGGAAAAAGTAAGATCAAATAGTAGCAACTTGTTCTATTTTGTATATTATAAATTTATATGAATTACATTATTATACAGTATAAATTATTTTATATGCTGTATATTAAATCTCTAATGTTATATATCCATACTTGAAAACAAATTTCCACTTGTGGAACATAAAAGATGCTAAAATTTAGTAATAATCTATATGCAACATTCTTGCATACACTTGCTTCATGATTGGTATAATATTTGTACTGAAACCATATTGAACTTCAACAAGATTTATATAAAAGCAATGCTTTCAAAGAATAGAAAATTAATATCAATGAACTTTTCTAAACCAATGAAATCACAGATCTAGTATTACCACAACAAAAAGAATGCATAGGGATGTACGTATGCACACATATATGCATGTGAATATTGATAAACGATATATTCTAGTTATGCACAAAATATATTAGACATTAAATAAAGATGACATTGCTATGAAAACATAATTACTACATATGCTTATGAAAAAGAATGATAAATTTTAGTACAGCAGTGACATGTTGTAAACTACAAATTTTAAACCAACATTCAGTTATAGAATAATTAATTTAATTGCTCTTAATCAACAATGTAAATAATTGCTAATTCACAGTGTGGAACCAAGAAAACTTTTTTTATAATTTTATAGGGGAAATAAAAATGTTAATTTTCTATCTAATTTTTAATTTTCTTTTTCAAAATTAATCAAATGTGTTTATTGTGCTGAATAGAAGATATCTTCCTTCATTTACTGTAATAAGATCATAGATTTAGAAAGGGACTTCTCAAATCATCTAGCTCATCTCTCTCATTTTTTCATTTCAATAATATTTTGTTTCCACTAATTACATATAAAACAATTTTTAACATTCAATTTTTAAAAATTTGAATTCTCTCCCTCCCTCCAGCCCCTTACCCTCCCTGAGAAGGCAAGCAATTTGATATAGTTTGCAATTCCAACCATGCACAGTATATTTTTCAATATTTGTCTTGTTGTAAAAGACATAGACAAAAACATGAGAAAACTAAATTAAAAATAGTATGTTTCAATCTGCATTCACACTCCAGTTATTTCTCTGCATGCTTCCATGATGAGTCCATTGGAATTGTTTTCGATCATTTTTGTATTGCTAAGAAGAGGTAAGTCATTCATAGTTGATTATTATATATTCCTATTACTGTGTACAATACAACTGTATACTCTTCTCCAGGTTCTACTCACTTCACTTAGTATCAGTTCATGTAAATCTTTCCAAGTTTTTATGAAATCATCCTGCTCATGATTTCTTATAGCACAATAGTGTTCCATTCCAGTCATATACCATATACCATATACCATATACCATAACTTGTATAGTTATTCCCCAATTCATGGGTATCCCCTCAATTTCCAATTCTTTGCCACCACAAAAGAACTGTTATAAATATTTTTGTACAAATAGGTTCTTCACCTCCATCTTTTAAAAAAAATATATTTCAGATACAGATCTAGAAACAATATTGTTGGATCAAAGCATCTGCATACTTTTATAATCCTTTGGGCATAGTTCATATTGTTCTCCATAATCGTCAGAACAGTTGAGAACACCTGTAATGCATAAATGTTCCAATTTTCCTTCATCTCCTGCAACATTTTAAATTATTGTCCTTATCTGTCCTATTAGCCAATCCAATAGGTGTGAAGTGGTAATTCAGAGATGTTTTAATTTGCATTTCTCTAATCAACAGTGATTTAGAACATTTTTTAATTTAACTATACATAATTGATTTCATCTGAAAACTTCCTGATCATATCTTCTGATAATTTATCAATCGAGGAATGATTTGTATTTTTTATAAATTTGATTAATTTCTGTATATATTTGCCATGTCCCTTATTTTCAATATGAGTGAATTATTTTAAAGCCACCTAAGAAAAAAGTGATACTGATAGAATTTGAATTAAAGTCTCCTAATACAAAAGTTATCTTCCATTGTCTTTATAGATTCTTCTTTCCTTACATTCTTGTCATTTGTTCACCAAATACTTCTTTATTATCTGCTATGTAGAAAGTATGAAACTGGCACAAAGTGAACATAAAAATATTGGAAATATTGGAAGAATCTGTACTTAAGGATTTGAAGTCTAAGAGATAAGAAAAAATATGTATGCATGATATTATGTTAATATATAAGAAATGTACAAACCAAATGTTATTTTATTTTGGCTCTCAAGTATCCCCTGAAGGTGATGACATATGCTTCAAATAGTAGTCATATCAAAAAACAGCTGGCAATGCTACTTAATGAACTAATGATTATAGTCTATTCTTACCAGAAAATTGACCCCCAACCAATGTCATATGATAGGATTCCCAAGAAAGTGATATATATATATATATATATATATATATATATATATATATATACATACATATATATAACACATTCTTCTCCTTATTGCTTCACTCATTTTCCAATAGATTTCCATTCACTCAATATTAGAGAATTAGAAATGCATCCTTGATAGGGAATCTTTTTTAGGAGTCCTGTACCATTCATTCACCTTTTCTCTAAATTCAAGGGACTCAGCTAGGTTGGATTCTCACTGTTCTCAACCATCTAAAGACAGCAAAATTTTCTAGGATAATTAAATCTTCTAAATTAAAACTGCATTTTCTTTAGATATCCCTGACACATGGTGCATCAACTGTCCTAATAGAAATTTACTCCTTAGCATTAGTGTTGAATTTTTTTTTTTAGGTTTTTTTGTTGCAAGGCAGTGGGGTTAAGTTTCTTTCCCAAGGCCAAACAGCTAGGTAAATATTAAATTTCTGAGGCCAGATTTGAACTCAGGTAATCCTGACTCCAGGGCTGGTGCTCTATCTACTGCACCACCTAGCTGCCCCCATTAGTGTTGAATTTGCCACTTATCAGAGGGCTATGATGTTGAAGAAGAGATGTTTATTAGAAGAGCAAGGATCAGGTAAAAAGTCATGAAGAAACTGACATTTCAGGTGACCTCTAACTATTTTAAGAGTTTCAACAGAGAGAGATGAAAAGTAGGGCATTCTATGCATGGGATGATCAAAGGTGAGAAAATGCTGGGTGTATGGGATAACTCTGAATAGTTCAGTTTAGTTGGATAAGTGAAATAGAAAGACAATATTTAAAGATAAGATTGGAAGAAGTTGAGGTTCCACTGAGGAGGTATTTTAAGCATGGCTGAAGATATCCAGATTTGGTTCAAACAATGGAGAAATGCCACAAATTATTTTTTTTTAATTTTAGCAGAGGAAAGATCTCAAAGTCTTCCTGAGCAGAAATCTGGTTAGATTGTATATGATAGATTGAATGAGAGAGGAAATGGAAGCAGAGTTACCAATTAGAGCTGTATTAGAACACATCAAGTGAAAGCAAATAATGACCTGAACTAAGTTACATTAAGAAATTAAAGGAATGTACTGTTTCTTCTTCCTTGGGTACCATATCCAGGCACAAAATATTACCAAATTTTATTTCTTCTTCATTTAAAATCTTTCTTGTAAATAAACTTAATTGAAGGTCATATAGGTATTTTAAGGTAGCATGACTAAAACTTAATGTCTAGAACTCATTATATTTCTCCTAAAGCTCATTCTTTTAACTTCCTCATCTTTATTAAGGTCACCTAATTTCACAACTTTGGAGCCATCCTTGACTAAACTTTCTCCCTACTTTCAATATCCAACCAATTGCCCAGTCTTGCCATTTCCACTATTACATTTCCAGCATCTATCCCTTAATCATAACCTCTACCCTACTTTATATCCTCATTATCTCTGTCTTGAATTATTGCAGTATTCTCCTAAATGGTCTCTTCACTTTCAGTTTTACCATCTCTATCATCATTCCTCTACTAAAAAAATCTGGAGTTTCTCTTGCATTGGAAATCAAATCCAACTCTTTAGTCTCATATTTGAAGACTAGCACAATGTAGTTTTCACTTACTTTAAATCATTATTTCTTATTACTTCCACCTATACACTTTCTGTTACAAACAGCCCCGACGGCTATTTTCAGTACATGATATTTTATGTCCTGGTGCATTCTTTTTCCCAAGTCTGGGACATAATCTTTTCCTCCATTCTTAATCCAGAGAATTCCTAGCTACTTTCAAGGTACAACTCAACTTTCACCTACAGGAAACTATTGTGATTTCCCCAACTATTGGAGCTCTCTCCGTCTTCAGATATTGGTATTGTTTTCTATATATTCCATACCTAATTTGTATGCAAATATTCCTGCATAGAATGTCAGTTCTTGAGAACTGTATCATTTTTTGTCTTTCTATCCCCAGCACCTAACATAGTACTTAAGTGTAATAGGTGTTTAATATATTTTTTGAATTTATTTAAAAACTTTTGACTGCATTCTCTTGTATATATATGAGATAAAAAAAATCATTAGTCTGGCATTCAAAGCAATTCACAAATTGCTTCATTTTTTTCTAGTCTTTAACTTTCACTATTACATATAGAAATCTTCTATGGTAGCTATAATTGAGCCTTTTCTTCCTGTATCCCCTTTGCTCATTACCTTTCAATTTATCTGGAATCCATTTTCCTTTCTCCTATCTATTCATTTCATAAAGATCAGATCAAATTCCACATCTTCCATTAAACATTCCTTGACTCTCCCAAATCTCTCTCTCTCTCTCTCTCTCTCTCTCTCTCTCTCTCTCTCTCTCTCTCTCTCTCTCTCCTTCCCCAACCCTCCTTGGATCCTCCACATACTGATTATCTATAGTTCCCATTGAAAAAAATGGGTTGTTAAGTACTGATACTAGTTTCATTTATATAGTCTTACCTTCATCAGATAAGATGGGTATGAAGACAATATTAATCAATCAATAATCATTTATTAAGCACTTACTATTTTCCAGGTACTGTGCTAAACACTGGGGATTCAAAGAAAGGGAACAAACCACCAACTTTAGTTCCTACCCTCAAGGAACTCACAGTCCAATGTCGCAATCAAATAATTTCCTTCTGGCAGGTAAGACCTCCACTGTATGTATATCCATAACAACACCTACTCAATGTTTTGTACAGAGACAAGGGTGCTTGACACTTGTTAAATGGACATACACTACTAATAGTTAGATCTTTTTATATAAATAATCTCTATGGTTAAAAAAAGAAAGTTCAAACTTTTGATGACTTCTCATTATCTAGAAAGGCAGCATGCTGTAGTAGACACAGAACTAGACTTGGAGTCAGGAGAAACAAGTTTCAGTTTCTCCTTTCTTAAACTCACTAGTTGAATCATCAGTGACTTCACACAATACTTCTCTGAATTTCAGTTTTCTTAGTTCTAAAATAGTGATAATAATAACAGAAGTTCCTTCTTTGCTAGGTATTTACAACCAGTACCCACATATACACATACATGGTATGCTCCAAATTTTGAAGTTTTACATAAATTCCACTTATCACTGGTTTCTCAGCCTCTTTGATTGTCATATCAGTCTATGTCCAGAGAACATAAGACTTTCAGGTCCATAACTCCTGTCCAGGAACCCACTTGTTGGTGAATGCCTCATTTGCCCTACTGTACCAGACTAGCCTGAGCCATGCTTAACTCATCTCTCAAATCATTTTTTCACCAGCTCCCCTTTCATCCTCTTCCTGTACTTCCCAATTCTAGAATCCTAATCAAATTCAAACTGCTAAATTTTGAAAGGGTATGTTAATCCCTATGGTTCTATTAAACCATTCCTTGCAACCAAGAGTCTATTGGTAAATGTTTAACAACTGACTTTCCTTAAATAAAAGTTTAATCTGCATTATGAATATTTTATTCAGCACTATCCTAAATCTAGAGTCAACAATTGCAAATAATTAAGACAAATCCTGGATTTATGGAATTTGTCAATTTCTTATGTTTAAATGTTCATTCTGACAATTTTACAATGTTTGAGCTGGCTCCAGCACACACCCTTTCCAAACTCCAAATACATTCTCTCTCTCTCTCTCTCTCTCTCTCTCTCTCTCTCTTAGAATATAATAAATTCCTTGAGATAGGAACTGTTTGCTTTGTATTGGTTTTCCCAGCACATACCAATATGATTAGTTCTTTTTTTTGGTAAGGCAGTAGGGTTAAGTGACTTGTCCAAGGCCACATAGCTAGGTAATTATTAAGTGTTTGCTGCTGGATTTGAACTCAGGTACTCCTGACTCCAGGGCTGGTGCTCTATCCACTATGCCACCTAGCTGCCCCTATTAGTTCTTAATAAATGCTTTTTTAATTCATTTGTTACTAATATTACTTATTACAACTTTAGACTGATTTCAAGGTCTTCTTCGATCTGCTTACAGATTAATATAGTATGGTCAACTTGTTCCAATGTTAAATGAATATTTAGCTTCAAGACTATTATATGAAGAACTCATGCAAGTAAAATAATTCAGAGTTGTCTGATGAAATGATAATAGGGCACTCTCAAAGTCTCTCTAAAGAACTTTGTGTGACATGGGAGACACTAGCAAAGGATTGCCCAGCTTGGTGTGCCCATACCAAAAAAGGTGCTATGCTCTATGAGCAAAACAGAATTGCCACACTTCAAAAGAAATGTGAGATATATAAATTTAGAGACATCTTCATTCCAAATGTTCATATGGAGTATTTGTAACTGACCTATGGTAGAACATTGTGAATTTTCATTGGTCTGATCAGTCAAAGTCAGACACACTGTACCTTGACTCTAACATAGTGATCATTTTACTCCTCTTCGAGAACAAAAGATAACAACCAACCATGGTCCATCTCATTCCTACAAGTTTTTAACAAGAGAATACATTTTCTTAATCAACTAGAATCCTAGCTGTTTTCTGAACATGAATTAACTTTTCCTCTTTCTGACATTTTGTTCATTTCATTTTCTCTACCTGAAATGCTTTTACCAAGTTCTTTGTCTTGAGGAATGTTGTTGATATTTTAGCACTTGGATGAGATATGTCTTCTATTATGAAACTTTCCTGGATCACATCACCCAAGATATTCTATCTCCTTAAACTCTGAACTACTTGAACACCCTATGTACATTCATTGTTATAGCTCTTATTGATTACCTTTTTTGTATTATACTTATTTACTTGCCACTTTAAATCTTTAAATCTCCCCTCTTTAGGCTCATTAACATTTGAGACTATGGATAACTCATTACTGTTTCTTCAGTGATTCTTTGCAAATACAAGGAATTCAATTCATGTTTTGAATTAATGAGTAGTCATTTCAAAACAGTAGTATAATATCAAACATATATCCTTTCATATATAATTGAAATATTCTACTGCATTATGAACATGTTACTAGAGTTAAAATATTCTAAAGGATAATAGAATTTATGTTCATTTGGCACATACCCTTTTCCTACTACAGACATTGGTAAGGTCTGTGGGGTTTTCAATTGTATGATGGTATGGCATAGTGAAAAAAAGGATTGGGTTTTAAATCTGAAGACTTGAATTTGAAATTCTACTTCAGTCATTTACTAAGTAACCCTTCAACAATTGTTTATATTTACAGTTTTTTTATTTAGGATTATCTGGGATTAATCCTTGGACTACCAAATTCCCAAGGACATAGTGAATTTAACAGTGAGATTACTTCAAAGTAATCTCATTAGGAGGCATTATGGTGAATTGGAAAAATGTTGAATTTTTAGTTGACTTTTGTTCAAATCCTAGCTTTCCTACTTACTGTGTGATCTTGGAGAAGTCATTTATCTTTTTCAAACATCATCTCCTTCATTTCTAAAATGTTGGAGTTAAGACTTGATTATCTTTAAGGTCCCTTGTAGCTCAAGATCAAGGTTTCAAAATTGATAGAAACTATTTATTCAATAATCTAGTATATTATTTAATATTGAGTATAATAGTTATGTTTCCATAACTTATAACTCTACTGGATGCTCAGTCCTCAGGAGCAAGGAACTCATTTTATGATGAGGAACCTAAGAGAAGCAAGGTTAAGCAACTTGCCCAGTATTGCACAGTTAGTAAAAATGTGAGATCCAATTTGAATTCCAGAAGGTGAAGTTTCTTGACTTCAGGACCAGCACTCTATTCACTTCATCATCTAGCTGTCCCTTTCTGCTCAGACCAGGTAATTAGTGTTTACTGAATGAATAAGTGAAGGATGGAATTTATTGTAGCATATATAAGTCTAATCTAAATAAATGAGATAATATATATGAAATACTTTAAGAACTTTAACATACTATATAAATGTAAGTTGTCATTCTTATTATTTTCATTATTTTTAACCATATAAATATTGCTTCTAATGAAAAAGATTGATGTTCTACTAGTAATACTAAAAATAATTTCATAATTCAGTGAACTGGTAAACAAATCATTCAGGATAATTTATGAAATTCAACTTTTTTTCACGTGGTTAAGTTTTCATGAATTCTAACTTTCACATTCTATTTCCTCATATCAGTGTCATTCTAGATTGATGTAACATAATTTTATGCATTTTACAGTGCTTAATCAAGTATGCTGGCATTTCCCCAATAACATGTTTAATTCTTGTTAGCAATATTTAATGTTACCAATGGAAGTTTCTTTAAACCAAGTTAGAAGCATGCTCAACAGTCAGCAAAATGAAAAGACCTATATTTTTGAAGGGAGAATTCATTTCTACCAAAAGAATAAATAAAAGGTTTTCAAGGAGCAGTAAATTCCTTTTAGAAAACATATGTTCCCACTTTACTTTTTCCTTGCTTAGAAAATGAATATATCTGTTTGGAGTAAACTGGAATTTGAGCAGTTTAACCTTAATTTTAAGACCATACTAAAAAATTGCCTGTATGACCTTTCCTAATCAAGTTTGAAAGAGATAGATGGTCTTTTCATTTTTGTGATTCAAGTTATTATCTGAATCTGTTCAACTGTGGAATTGACATTATTTAAAGTAGATGATTCCAAATTCTAAATTAGTACTTATTGTTTCTAAAGCAATATTGTAACTATAATGGTTTTTTATCAGCTCCCAACTGATACTGATGGCAATTTACTTAAAAAAAATAGAAACATTTGTGAAAATATTGTTCTTCTGGAAAGGCAGGTATAACTTTCATTTCAATGGTTGGAAGAACCCTGGGGGAAAAGTCTTTATGTCTGGCAAATTCACCTCCATCTTTTCATCAACAATCCTTTCTCTAGGGTCTTTTTTTTCACTTGTTACAGAAAAGATTAATCTTGCTAAGAGGCTGAAACATTCTAAGTGTCAGGGTTCCATGACCTTTGACACAGGTAGTATGAGGGCATAGAGAACTCAGAAGGTGTTATCAGAAACTCAGTACCAGGTCTCTGACCTTGTGACATCACATAATCATTACCGTACACTCTTTGGCATTTGGTGTGGCCTTGACATGAAGTAGCTTACAATCCATTGCATGAGACCTTCCCCGGAGACACACAACAGGAGAACACAAATCAAGTCTTTAGGGTTAAAATGAATCAAGTAACCCCCTTCTGAGAGCTTCACAGTTCTTTCAAAACACTCTCTTCCTGTATCAGACTAACACTAACTGAAAAGCCAGCCTCTTTCTCTGTTTTTATAAGCTACCTAAAGGCAATCTCAAAGGGAGAAAGATGCTGACTCTGATGTTACATTTACTGGCAGCAACTTCTGCTTTCCAATCCATAGCTCAATTGCTAATTACTCTGGCTTTCAAATGATGTTAATAACAATATTTCACACCAAATAACAAATGGAATACTTTGGTAAAGTTAGGGTTTCTTCATCCAGGATAGTATTCTCATTGAAAAATTTACTATATGACCAGATCAATAGAGAAAATTAATACTTTGCTTGTATTTGGAGGGCAGTCTGACATTGTAACTTACAACATAAAGAAAGGAAAACGGAAAGTTTTGTTTTAAAGATCCAGTTATTTCCTGGTATCCCACTCTCCATCTTGACTTTAGTTCCACTCAGTCTTCCCATAATGTTTAAAAGAAAGTTAACGAAAATAAAAAAAAAAAATTGACCATATCTGATCATGGAAAGTCAGGCCAATATTCCACAATCATAGCTCACTATCTCTTCAACAAAAGGAGGAAAGTCACACAAAGTTAAAATAAGAAAATTTACTCCATTTCAATAATCTGAATTTTGTACATTTTTCTGACAGTTAAATTCTCATGAACTTTAGCAGCTCCTGTCTTTTGATCAAATCACTTAAAAACTTCTACTTTTGTCCTAAGTAACAACATTTAAGAACATTTAAATTAAATTCATCATATTAGACACAATCACCATATACTTTGAGGTTTAACTAGAGGTAATAACTCAATTGAAATATATCTGGTTTGCACTGTCATCTTAGTTTGAATTTGAAATGGTGTTGGACCAGCAATTTTGCTGTGTATCAGTAATTTTGAGAGCTCTTTCAGTGTTGGTGATCACCCATACTACCCCTTGAAGACAATCTCCCAGGGTCTCTCCATATCACTAATATCTAGCTGGTGGAAAAGAGGAATTTCTCCGTGGCCTCCTAAGCTAAGGTGAGGATCATGTTGCTCAAGAACTGTTTGCATATTTTGTACATACCAGCGAAGTTGATTCTCTTTTTGTTCCTCATCACTACCTCCATCCTGCTCCAGAAATACATGATCCAGAAGCCCCAAGACACTGACTAGGATCCAATATCCATCACAAAATTTTTTATGGTTAAAAAACTTGACATTTAATGGATGTATAATGATGAAATAGTTTCATCTGTGAGAGATCTACAACAAAGTTGTCAAGAATAGCAAGCATTTTTTCACTATATGCTATCATTTGCCCAAGAACATGTCTCATATGTATGTTCCTTGTATTATAGAAGGACTTCAGAGATCACTTTAGCTAACTACTACCTGAAAAAAAATCTAGGCAACTCTTTTACAACAGCACCGACAAATAGCTCTGCAGCTTTTGCTTAAAGAACTATAATGACTGTATAGTCATATATAAAGAACTGGAAAAAGACGTTAGAACCTGTTTGAATAATCTTATGTATAGGTAAGAAAACTGAAGCAAAGGGAGTTTTAATTAACTTGACAGACTCACCCAGTAATAAGTGTCAGAGGTAGGATTTGAAGCCATTTCATTCAGACTGTAAATCCACCAGTCTAACCACTGGATATATTCTCTCATTACTTTCACAGGTGGTCTATCTCTTTTTCATGCAGCTCTAATTATTAGAAAAAATTTTCCTATAATGAGCTGAGTTTGCCTTTCTGTTTCTTTTATCCTATATTCCTAGTTCTTTCTTTCAGTATCTTCTTGATATTGAGTCTAAGCCCTCTTCCACACAGATTTCTAGAATAAGTGTCTGAAGCTGGATTTGAACTCAGGTTCTCCTGACTCCTGGGCCAGTGCCCTATTCACTATGCCACCTAGCTGCCCCTTCACAGTGTCCCCTAGCTATCTGGTGACTAGAGGTCTTAAAAAACATTTCATATGGTTGCCTACACTTGGAAAAATCCTAGTTTGTCAATGCCATTCATAAAATGTGGCAGTAAAAACTTAACACAACACTCTGAATGGGTCTGATAATGACAGAATTAGCAGGATTATTTATTTAGCAGGATTATTATCTCCTCATTTGCCCATGATTATCTTCAATACTTTAGCTTTCTTGGATGTCAAACTATATTCTTTGAAACTCCTATTGAGTTAGAAGTTAATCACAAGTCCCAGATAATATTTTTCAGATGAACTTCAAGTTCAAAAACAAAATTTTACTTTTATTACTATGCATTTTAATCTTATACACCAGATGTTATCATTGGCTCCTGTTTCAATCTATGTATCTCTCATATAATCCTAGATTCATTACACTTCTGTGCTTTCATTCATATTTATCTGTCAGATATATCATTAATTTTTAATTCAATAAGTCAGACTAATAGTTCTGCACTACAGACTTCATTCAGCAAAATGACCATAATCTGTAGTTCTTTTGCTTCAAAATGAGTACCAAATTCATCAAGAAAACTTAAGTTTTATCTTAGCATCTTCAATAAACCAACAAACCAATTTAATTTTTGCTCTGCTATGTACCTATGGTACAACATGTTATCCAAAAAATGCCCAGAAATCAAATTAGAGTGTTATCTGGCCCTTGAAAAATTTAAATGTAAATCTTTTGTGTTGACACACAAGAACCCATATAGCATAATGGATAGACTGCTAGCCTTGGAGTGAGGTGGACTTAGGTTCAAAAGTTGATTCTGACTTATTAACTATATGAGTGACCTTGGGTAAATTGCTAAATCATTATCTGACTCTGTCATCTCTCTAAGGCCTATCTACTAAATCATTCAGACATAGTTTAAGCATCACAAAACATTCCACTTGTTGGGAGATCCCTACAAATATGCAATGATGGTTCTTTCATTTATAGAGGAAAGAGAAGATGGTAACTAAACCCAACATAAAACCTGAAGGAGGGATTGGGAAGAGGATTATCATGGTATTTTTTTTTTATCATGCTGCTTTCAGTGAAGGAGAATACAAACCTGCTATGCATTAGTTAAGGGACTTTAATGAGTGGCTATGATTGAAAATATTTATCACCTAATAACTTACCTTTTAGTGATGAGACTAAATTTTTGGTGGAGGATGGGGCTAGAATGGGGGGGGAGCATATTCTTCTATTCCGGACTGGGTCCCAAAACATAAAATGAAAAAGCCTATATACATACACAAACACACACACACACACACACATATGTATATATGCTGAATCTTATCATAATCACAAATTACAAATGTAGACTTTTAAAAATCAGGCTATAGAGTTGACAAATCACTAAAAGCAAAACAATTATTGAGTTGAGACAAAATACTAAGCTAAGAATTTCTGAAAGGTTTCTTATGAATATTTTTATTAGTTTAATATTGAAATACACTTTCTTTAATAATACAGTTAACTTTTTCTATCTTTCCTATAAGCTCTCTACTAAAATGAATGTATCTTGAAGACTGAGATCATATGTCACACATTTAGTAAATCCTTTAGTAACCATTTCAGTGTCATTCAGTGAGTGCTCAATAAATCTTTTAACAGGGATAATTCTTCATTTTGGGAATTTTCCTTGCTCATATGACTTTTCCATCTTTCTGACTGTCCACTGTTGAATATTTCACTATTGTTTAGTGGATCCACTAGAGGGGAGGGAAGGGATGGGGAAAGTCTTATTACAGAAGGAAAAAAAAAAGTAAAGGGAAAGAAGTTTAGCAGGTACTAAGTGTCCTTATCTGTCTACTGAAATAGATGAATTGAATGTTCTCTAAGATCCCTTATATTGTATGAATCAATGAGATTTGCTGAATGGCACTTGGGGGGAAGGAAGGAGGAAGTTAGAGGACTGACTTTGAATTCCTTTCTACTTCTTATACTTTGCCCATGTTACCATGGTTACTGGGAAGTTGACATTTAGGGGTAGAGCAAGCCACAGAATGGCATTATATAATACTGAGTTTATTTTCATATATTTCATATATATATATATGCATATATTTCATATATAAATGCCTTCCAGATCATTAAGAGAGCAAATATGAATATTAGTCAAACCAAGTATTTATCGAATAAGTATGTTCTAGAGAAACAATCTAAAATACATGTCACTTTAAAACATTAGCAACTATTTTGTGAAGTCATAAATTTTAACATAAATAGGACTTCAGATAGTATAAGATCAGTTTTACTGATCTATGTCAGTCTCAAATTTTTCACCTACATGTTTTATTATTTGATTTTTAGTCATCAATGAAAAGAACTTAATGGGAAAATATTTTTGCCCCAACATAGTTCATTATTTGTATTTCTCAGGTGAAATCTTCCACTGCATGAAACTATCAAAATTAAAGTACTGGGATAAAGTAAAGGCCTGGGGTCATGAAGATGAGTTCAAGGCTGGGCCCAGATACTTACTAGCAACATGTTTAGCATTAACACAGGCAGTAAGAGAGGTGACTTTGATAACAGAAAATCACAAGTGTAAGAACCTATGTTTCCCCAAATTCACTTTAATAGGAATTGAACTTGTTTTGTGTGGAACATTTATGGGGATAATACTAGCACCTACCTCTCAAGGTTGTTAAGAGGTTCAAATGAAATAAAATTTGTAAAATGCTTTGTAAACCTTAAAATGTTTAGAAATGTTAGTTGTTACTATCATCTTCATTATTCTGTACTATTCACATCACAAGTTGCTAGAAGAGTAGGCACAGTAGCCTATAGACTGTGGTTTTAAGGGGATGAGGAAGAAATTTGCTGGCTTGTCATAGTGACATATTTTTCTCTTAGAGGATAACTTAGCAGGTATTGTTCAGTAACTTAAAAGAACATAGGCATAGAAGGTAGCAGCTAACAAGAAGGAGGAAGGAAGATGAGGAAACAGAAGGGAGAGTGCCTATTTCAGTCTTTTACCTGTCTGACTCTTAAATAGTGCCTTATATGTCAGACATGCTCTAATGTTTGCTGAATTCAACCAAATTTGGCAAAAACCTAGAAAACAAAATGATTCAGGTTTATATAAAATATTAAATAGTAAAATAAAAGGTTACAATAACCTGAAAGTAAATAGAAACACAGCTACTATCTAGAGGATTGTAGCAGATCTTTAGAGTAAGTAGAAGAGTTTGTTTTGATGGGAGTAATAAAAGAAAAACATAACAGTAACTTCTTGAATTGAAAAATGAAAGGCCAGCACTGCAGTTAGCCAAATGTTATTAATATATTTGGAGTGGGGCCAGTAACCAGAACTATCACTCTAAGACTTGCCAAAAGTGGAGATAGAGCTTTTATAGAACTCCATTGGAAAAGGTAGAGGCTTTGGTTCATGCCTTACCCTGAAACAATTTAAAAGGCAGAAAAGGAAATGTTATTCTGTAGAGACAGGCTTTGATGTCTATTAGACAAGATAGCATTGTAGAAGTTAATAAGAAAGTAAGGTAGGAGAAAGCAGTATTAGAATATTTAAGGCAACTTAAAATTGCATTTTCATTTAACAATGAAATACTACTCTGATAACCTCCTTCTTCACATGCAAATCTTGTGGTACTCCTTTGGATATGAGCACACATATGCATATGCACATTCACTAATACACACACACACACACACACAGAGCTAATAGGGAATAAATTGTTTAAATTGAACAACTGAAGCACTTTTGTTTTTCTGAGTTAGTGCTTTTCTGAAAAACATTCTGTCAGTAACCATTTTTTTCCTTCCTGGAAAACCATAGATGTTCCACACAAAACAAGTTCAATTCCTATTAAAGTGAATTTGGGGAAACATAGGTTCTTACACTTGTGATTTTCTGTTATCAAAGTCACCTCTCTTACTGCCTGTGTTAATGCTAAACATGTAATAATACTTTATTGTCATGAGCAGGAATCTTCTTTGCTAATTAGATGCAGCTGTCAGTAATTACTACTTGTCAGTGTAATCTATTTTAGGGAACACTACTTTAAATGAGAAAAGATGGGTCTGATACTAAGAGGATGGGATAGACAAGGTGACTGCTTACTCCCTTGGAGCAAGTATTCACCAGATTTGATGACAAATAGGTAAATTCACTGTTCAGTGGTACAGTCACCATATCCACATTGAGGTAGTCTGCCTTTTCCTAGTGTAGGAGTGATGCAAATTTACTTTTATATCATTTCTCATTGAAGGCTATAGCTCATTAAGCATGTAAAGCAAATGAGCATCTTGTCTTTTAAAAATTAAGATATTATTTTTATGAAACCAGAAATCAAAGTTCTTTTAAACCTGAAGTGGTTAAGTTCACTATTCTCTCCAGTGTCTAGCTTCTAGTTTAACCTATATGACACTCGAAACAAAAAATGTTTTGTTTTGTGTGTGTGTGTGTGTGTGTGTGTGTGTGAGAGAGAGAGAGAGTGAGAGAGAGAGAGAGAGAGAGAGAGAGCATTGTTTTGATTCTGTTAATATTCCACCAATGTATTCTTCCTTGTGAGATCATTTTGAATCTCAATCTCAATTTTGTAAATTTACAAATGAGATTGTTCATTTTTCTTATGAGTTCATTATATTTAACTCTATCTGAAATGAGAGTCAATACATTTGTGTAACTAAAGGCAATTTCAAGAATAAGAGTATAAATAGCGAATTCTCTTCAAGAAAAAAGAAAAATTTTCCCACCTTGGATGTTGATGCTATTGTTAGTGTCCAATGAGAGGAGACCTTAATCCACATCCTTTCCCTTACTTCACTTAACATATGAAATGAAGGAGTAGGTGGTAGTAGCAAAATGAAGAGATAGAGCAAGAAAAGTAGGAGCAGGAGAAAGTGGACGGATTCAGTGAGGTGGAACCTACAATAGTTATGATAGACTGAAAAGCTAAGTCAGTGACCAACTATGGAAAACATGGGAGATTGGACATACCAGTGGGCTTTTCATTGCACTAACTAAAAAGACTTATCACACCCCTCAGAACATTCTGACTGCCTCATTCTTCTTCCCCCACCATCTGTTTTATATCCAACACTCCAATGGTCCTCCTATTACCTGATAATTAATTATCTTGTTAGAGGACCCAACAAATTTGGCAGCTACTGCCCATTTAAATAGAATTAATGATTTACTAGTGCATGACTGAAAAGCATTTTTCAAATGCACAATAATTTAAAAAGCAGAACTTGCGTTCTTTAATCTTGTAAATAAATAGGTGGGGGAAAAACATTACTAGTTTATACATCCTTTATCCTTCTTGTTTTCTATGAAGGTAAGAAAAAGTTTAGTGGAGGGGAAATTAACAAAATTAGCATTCTTTCTCTTCAAGAAATCACAGTGAGAAGAACAGTATTTCCAAAACAGGTCAATGTACATATTCTTTCCATTAAAAAAAAAGTTTAGTACCTCAAGAAACATGAGTTAGAAGACCAAGAGACTTCTCATTAAATGGATTTATATAAAGTGCAAAAAATCAAGAAATCAGAGAAGTAATGGACTAGAAATATCTTAAGGACCAATGGAAATAGGATTTAAAAATAAAAAATCAGGAAACTATAGGGCTACTAATGCTAGAGAAATGAAGGTAAAGCTATTGAGATTCATGTGGAGTAAGATAGTAAGCATGGTTTAACTTTCTAGGGGTTACTGGAAATTTAAAGAACACATATATAGTCAATTGTTTGAGAAATATAAAATGTCAGTGCAGAGTGGGACTGGAGGTAGCAAAAATTGATTCTAGCTTTGACTATTCCTAGCTTATTTTTAGTTTATTATTTATGAAATGGAAATAGAAATACTGTATACTTTAACAGGGAATGTTAGTTAATTCCTCTAAAGTACTTTGAAGAAGAAACAATGAATAATACATTATGATGTTTAATTAGTCTCCCCCCACACAGTCAACTGAAAGAGACAGGTGTCCCAATTAAACAGATAAGCAGTCAATAATATATAGTAAAATCTATCATACTATGTGTCTGGAATTCTAAAAAAAAGATCTAATATAGCAGTAACAACAAAAAATAGTGTGGGTTCAATTTCATGAATGCTTTAATAAAATTATCTTGTTCATAATAAATAGATCTTTGTTTCGAAGTCATGAATCAAGACCATTAATTTTTGAAAATTAAGTGAATACTCTCACTCAAAAACACAACTGGTCTCTACACAGAGAAAATCTATCTTCAATTGCTAATGTATTAATTCTAGTGGTCTATGAATATTTTAGTTTCTAGAGACAGCTAGGCATTTCTAATATTGATATATTAGATACCTTTTTGGTTAGATTTGTTTAGATACTTTGAAGTTGAAGGTAGCAATTTTTGCAATTATCTCAATCTTTATTAGGAATAATTAGAATACATTGTATTAATTGGACAGTTTTATGGTGGGTGAAATTCATATTGCTTTCTGGTTCATTTTCCTGGGTACATTCTACATGTGATAAATGAAACCTTACATGCATGTTGCTCTTCAGAAGTGGGTGGCACAGTAGGTAAGAATGGGTTTGTAGTCAAGATGATTAATATTTCTGAATTCAATATGGTCTCAGACACTTAGTACCTAAGTTACCTAAGCAAGTCATTTAACCTCCATACATATCTTGGCCTTGATAGCCCTAATAACAACGATAGAAAGATGGAGAAAAGGAGAGGAAAGAGAGATAAAAAGAAGGAAGATGAAGGTAGGAGAAGGGGGAAATGACAGGTGATTAAAAATCTTCTTTACCCCATCTAGGTATTTAAACCACTACTCAGGAAAGTGGTTGGTGGGTTGGGAAGAAGAGTATAAAAAACATTTAATGACCTCTTTGTAGTATTTTACACTATTGACCAAGCTTTCCTCTTGAAGACTTTCCCAAGGGTTTTCCCTGTCTCCTTAACCTTTGGGGGATCATCATTGTCCCACTTTCAAAACTTGGGTGTTCCCTAGGGCTCTGTCCTGGGTCCTCTTATTTTTTGCTTTGTATAATCTCTTTGTATTATCTCATCAATTCCCACTAGTGTAATTATCATTTCAATATAGGCCTATATCTATTCAGGCCTAGTCTCTCAAACTCCCTTCAAAAACTGCTTATTGGCATTTCTATCTGGATTTCTATCAACTTGTCCAAAGAAGAAACCATTAGCTCCACCTCAGCCCTCTCCCTCCACCCCTCCACCTCAAATCCTTCTCCAACCTTCCCTATTTCTCTTTTTTTTAGGTTTTTGGCAAGGCAAATGTGGTTAAGTGGCTTGCCCAAGGCCACACCCTATTTCTCTTAAGAGACCAGTCATCTTTCCAAGTTCTGTAATCTTGGAGTAACCTTGCCTCCTCAGTCTCACACATTCCATATAACCAACCAGATATCAAGTCTTCAATTTTATTCCTCCATAATACCTCCTACTCCCATAGCTCTCTCAGTTTTCAAATTACCAATACCCTTTTCCAAACCCTTATCACTTTTCTACTGGAAGAGTTTGGACTGCTATCCTATAGTATTATTCTTTGAGCCTCCTGGAGTAGGGAAGTGCATGAACTTATTTCAATTTAAAGAAGATAATTTTATTAAATAATAATATATTATTTGAAATATTTCCTTCTATTTGAAATAGTATATAATTATTCAATATATGATATTATATATTTAATATACAATATATTATTATTTGATAAAATAATCTTCTTTAAATTGAAATAAATCCATGTACTTCCCTACTCCAGGAGGCTCAATGTATATTATTATTTAATAAAATAATATTCTTTAAATTGAAATGAGTTCATGCACTTCCCTACTCAAGGAGGCTCAATGACTATTATTTCAAGAGTAATGGACAAATTTTTCAGCTTGGCGTTTTATTGTTGTTGTTATTCAGTCATTTCAGTCATGTTCATTTCTGAGTGATTTCATTTGCTGTTTTCTTAGCAAAAATAATAGAATGGTCTGCCATTTCCTTCTCAAGCTCATTTTATGAATGATAAAACTGAGGCACATTGGATTAAGTGAGTTGATTAGTCATATAGTCAGTAAGTGTCTGAGGCCGAATTTGAAACCAGATCCTCCTCCAGGCCTAACATGCTATCCACTGAGCCACTTAGCTTTCCACTTGGCATTTAAAGCTCTTCATAATCTGATTTTGAGCCTATTATTCTAAGATTAGGACCCTCCAGTCAAACTGACCTAAATCCCTAAAGATGGAATCAAGTCTATCATCATCTCTGACTCTTAGAATCCCTACCTTCTTCCTTGACTAAGAACATGTTTCATTTCCTTTATCAAGCTTCTTAGTCTGCTTAGTCATTAATCATCATGTGTGCACTTATTTGCTTATGTAAACTACTTGAGAACAATGGCTGCTTTTCATTTTTGATATTGTATTCTTGGCACTGAATATAATGCCATACAAAGAATAGGTGCTTAATAGATACTTGTTAGTTGGGCTTGGTAGTTTTAATTATACAATTTTCTAGTCCTCTACTCTGCTGACTAAGAGGTGAAGAGAATGAGTACTCCTTTAATCCAAGACCTGAAGTGGTCCAGGACATGATAGACTTAACCAAACTGTGCAGATTCATGGTTACTGGGGTTCCTAACTACATTCCTCATTTGGGGAACCAAATCTATGAATTAGATGTTGGGTCTAGGTACTCTGACTGCCTCCTAGTCTAATCAAGAATCAGGGAAGAAGAAAATCCTGACAAAGGAATCCTAGATGGATAGTCCATGGGAAAAAAAAATACCATGGCATAAGTGGTTTCAGAGGTCTATGGAACTATTAACTGACCTCAGTAGTTCAAAAAGCACAAGCTCTGGCGTCAGAAGTCAAAGATACTGCACAGGTTCTAATTGTGGCTCTGATAATTTCTACCTGTATATTATATAAATCCCTTAAATCTCAGTTTTCTCATCTGTAAAAAGAATTGGTTAAATTAAATGAAAGCCAAGATTTATAATCTAAAGCATTCCTGGAATAACAATTTTCTTGGAGAGGTAGTCTATTATACATATTTCAGCTCTGAGAAATCACAACAACTTAGGCATCTCAGAGATAAGAACTGAGTATTGAAAGAAATTCCATTAAATGAGAAAATTCTATTAAAATAAAAATGACTGATCAGAGTACCCTAAGAATTCATAAATAAGACTGATCAAATTTTGTCATGCTCACCTTTAAAAAGGATCAACAACTCTTGCCTTTCTTCAACTTTATTAATTCAATTCAATCAATATTTAACCTTGCAATAAACTGTCAAAACAAATTGTAGTTTCACTCTCTGTTTAGAAGTATTTTTCTCATGACAAGAGGTTAATGCCACAGGTAGCAAACAAGGGAAAATAGTACAATAGTTTTTCCTCTGAAGTTTTGAAAACCATGAACAGAAACCACAAGAACCATTCTTTCAAAAGTGATGTAATTTGGTCACATATTGTTTTATATGTTTATTCATTTGGGGTAAGGCCTTAGAAACATGAAATTCTATATAAAAATATGATCTTCTGACATAAGGCAGAATCTACTGTGTAAAAATTTAATCGAACACAAATATATGAATGATGTTATCACTGTTTAAGTCCAGTGAATTTGATTTTCCACTAGAAGCATAGAAAGCCATTCAAATTAGGCAAATTTCTTGTATTTTACATGAGAAGTTTAAAATGCTGGGAATAAGTAGCCAAAATGCTTGTCCTAAGCTCATCTAAAATTACATGTAAGATTCAAATATTATTTTTTTGCTTATTTTCAGATGGGAAAAAAGAACTTTCATTCAACATATTAATCATAATAGTTCACGACAAAGTTTGCAAAATATCGTTTGATCCTCATAACAACACGGTGCTGTTATGACCAATTTATTTTTTTTTTACAGTTAAGGAACTTGAGGGGTTAAGTGACTTTTCCAGGGTCATAGAGGTAGTAGTAATCTCTCTTCAATATATTATGCTGTCTTCCATGGCATCCATGGATGCCATTTCATTAGTGCTGGTACTCCCTCTATTGATATAGAATGGAATTCCTTTTTAACTTAGCAGATGGTCTTCAAGAGCTGCTACAGTCAAAACATTCAGCACTTAACTAGTCTCCAAATATATATATATATATATACATATATATATATATGTATATATATATATATATGCTAGTTCTCATATAACAAATATATGATCCATCAAGCACTTGAAATTCACTGACATTTTCTTTGAAAATTCCAAGGTCACTACTATAAGATTTTAATTGAGGATACAATCAGATATTAGATGTGAAAATAATTCAGGTCTTTTTATGGGTTCTCAGTTTGACATCCAGAAGATTCTACATTCTACAGTCTACATTCTACATACATACATTCTAATATTCAGTGTGAGGGATTTAAATAAAACACAAATTTCTAGTTTTACCAAGTTCAAATCTGGAAGAAATTTTCTAAAATTATCTTCCCCTCATATCTGTAAAAGTTTTCTATAAATTAACTTTAAAATTGTAGAACTAAGTTCGATTAAATATTCATGACATGGTTTTCCCTTTCTGTTTAGTAGTTCTTAAGCAATAAGAACTAGTTACTTCATGATTAGGCACATATAGAATTATTGGGAACTTTTAATTAACTTTAATTTGTTAGTTGAAGTCATTTAGAATTACAGCAAAAAGCATTACAGTGACATTCTAACATGTACCTAAATAGATCCCCAAACTATATTCATATAGCAGAATTGTTAATATTTATGACAGCACAGTTGTGTTTTCTCATTAGTATTTAAAAGATTCAGTTACTTAATGTTAATTATTTCTTCATATGATTTAAAAAAAAATAAAAGCCATAATTAGAGGCAGTCTTCTTGTTAGCAACTTCTAAATTTAAAAATTTTCATCATTTCATCCAATCTTTCTCTACTCCTCAACCCTAATCTATTGTCTAGGTCTTTTAACTCAAAAAGCATTATCTTTTTAGAGTTTAACCATATAGTGACATGCATATGAATTAAAGGAATATATTCATTTGATAATAAGCCAAACCTGAAAGCTTTACCACTTTTCCCACATTGAGTAGAAATGTTTAGGACACATGCTATTTAAAATCAGTTATGGGTAAATGTGCCATTTTAATTTGTAATATAGGAGTCAACTTTTCTCAGTAAGTAGCTTTTTATTATAGATGCATAGATTATGTCCCAGTAAAAAAAAATATGCATTTTGAGGATATTATTGGGAATGTAAAATATTCCATATCATTTGAACCACTCTAAAGTCCTTTGGTCTGTTAAAAATTACTAAGTGTCAACAGTCCTTAAAGTTAAAAACTTAAAGCTGAACCCTAGGAAACTATCTACAGTGTAGTCCATTAAAGATTACATTAAGTTATAGGGCTACTGCCTTCTACTCATTCTCTAGTTAACACAGTGTCACTCCTTCATTATGACTTGTCTTTAAAAATCTCATTATAGGCTAAAGATTGGCCACCTCAGCTCCTGTAATTAAAAGTTAGTACATCCTCCTCTTCTCCTCAACAATATTTGAGCCCTTAGAAAGATTAATTCATTTAATTATTTTTAAAAATACAATCTAAACAGTCAATTTAAAGGTAGCCAAATGTTCACAAAAAGTAAGTGTATTTTTCAAGATGGTAACCAGTGCTACAAATTTATATATATATATATATATATATATATATATATATATATATATATATATATATATATGTATATATGGAGAGAGAGAGAGAGAGAGAGAGAGAGAGAGAGATAATATAAGGGTTAAACCCAATTCAGATTAACCTGTAGATCCTAACCTATAGACCAGTAGATCATAAGTACACATTTTTAAAACTCTATTCAGTGCTATCTATTCTTTGACACAATAGGATAAATACTAGTCTAAGAGTTAGGTGATAGAGATTCTAACAGGATTCCCTAGTTTCCCTCTGAGTACAACTCTTATAACACATATAACTCCTAGCAAGACAGATAGTTAGAGCTTTATATGAATTTTGTATATTTTTTCTGTGTGCAGATTGTCTTCTTCACACTCCCTTCTCAGTATAAAGTAAGTTCCATGAAGGCAGGAACTGTAATTTTTTTATTTCTGCTATTGCCTCAATACCAAGCACTGTGTCAGACAGTGAATATTCAGGGAAAAAAACTGTTGAATTCAATCTACCTTAGCTTTCCCATTAACTTGTCACAGAAAAAAGGTCCCTTCAGTTCCATTTCAGTTTCTTTCTTTGAGAAATGAGAGGGTTGGACTAGATTCAGTGTGTTGAACTCAAATATAAATTGGGTGGTGGGGGGTTGCTGTTGTTCTTCCTTTGTATTCAGAGAAGACCAAAGACACTAAAAATTGGGTGATGAGTTGGATTTAAGTGAGACAGAGCTGTACTAAGTCATTATCCTTACTATTTCTTCCAGGGTCACAGTGGCAAGACAAAAGTCAGGCTGTGGTACAGTGGATAACCTTGGTATCGTCAATGCCTGACCAAGTTTCACAGTGCCTTTCATGGCTATTGGAACAAATTGTTCTTGGCAACCTATTCTGCCAGAAGTCTTCACATTTTGGGGGCAGACATCCCCCTAATTTATCAATGGATTTAAGCTTGTCAGCTACATTTAACCTGCTTTCTCCCACCTACTGAGATAATATTACTAAGGTGTGGTGGGTGCTATGCATGCTACAGTTTCTTGGAGCCACAGACAAGAGATGGATGAGAGGTAGACCCCAAAGGTAGAGGAGAAACCCTGAAAAGGGCTTGGCAAGCCATCACACTTCCCTGAACAATGCATTCCAAGGAGTGGGCTAAAACTAAAATATACATAAAGATCTTTGCAGGATTCAGCTTGACTTAAAAAAAAAACAACAACCACATTATAACATTATCTATGTTCTATTCTTTTTATTTTATTTATTTTGTTCAGTGTTTCCCAATTATATTTTAATCTGGTTCTTTGCACTCCAGAGTATAGCAACAACAGACAGGTCCATGTTTGACACTTCTATATTAGGTTACCTCTAAATCGCTTCTAGCTGTGCCATTCTATACCTCTGTTTTTTCCTTTTTATAGCTCTTTTATAGATAATGGAAAATTGTCACATTATCAAACGTTAAACAACAGCAACATTGCTAAACAACTCTTCAATTGAAATGGCAAATTGAATTTACAGATTTTCTTTGTCCTGTTGAACTTCTTTGTACATTACATAGAAATCCAGGCAATTTTATATACTATGGAGCTCACAGTTCAATCTTTTTGATGAGTTTTATCTACTATGAAATTTCTTTGTCCTTAGATCAGTGACTTCCAAATGTGCTTCTTAATAACTTGTTTTTATTGAGCTTCTGCCCCAAAGGTTAAGATATCATCATAATCCATAGAAACAAAGATTGATCCTAACAAGGCAATGATGAGAACAAGCGTCAGCAAAATTTGCCCACAAAGATTTGTGTATGACCTGATAAAGAGTGATTGCTCTTTTGCTATCTCTAATGGCATTATAATCTGGAAATTACAATGTTAAAGTTTTCCAGTTTGTCACAAATTAGCATATAATTAAAATAAACTTTTAGTCCCACTGGTAACAAAGCCGGGTATGAGTAGTTTTCTTCCAACTTTTAATTTATAGGCTCTCTCCTCTGAAACTATTTATCTTTTCTTAAGATAATCAACAGTGGCAACAATAACAATTCAAAGAAAATTTCATTCATATTAAATCATACCGACCCTAATGAAACTGTAATCATTTTAATTTTAGAAGTTTCCAGAATGATATATTTTGAAGAAACCCAATAATAAAAGATCCTGATCTAGAAATATAAGCCAGTGATATATCCATAACAGTATTACAACTTTAGTGGATTCAGATCTAGGATTGTTACACATAATTTATGCCTAAGGGGTAATTGAAGAATAATTGTCACAAACAATTCTTCCAACCTTCCCCTCCCCTAGTTCCCAATATATACTAATAACTAAGAACCTATTCTGCAGGTGCTACTTACTTTCATGTTACCCTGAGGAATAATTTTATTCATGAATGATGTTCTTAGAATAGAGTCAACCCTGCCAGGCATAATGTTGAGAAAGACTCCAAAGACATGTTAGTTAGATTTCCATAAGGCAGTACTTCCTTCTCAAACAAATACTAAACATTAAATCAGATTGCTCATTAGCATATAATTGTATAACCTTTAAAATCTTACATAAACATGCACATTCTAAAGTTGTATAGAAAAAAGAAAAGATAAGGAGTAAATTTTTCCAACTTCAGAGCTTTACTTTTCAGTGGAAGTGATACAAATCTACTCATAAATAAGAGACCCAGTGACAATTCACAATGGGGCTTATAAGTACCAGCTTAAGCTGATAGTAACTAAATGATTACTGTTAAATATTTTAAATGAATAAATAATAAAATTTACTAAATTGTCATTTAATTTTAACTTATTTGAATCATAAAAATGAGCACAAATTTCAAACAAGAAATATAATTATCCAAAAATGTAGCACATGTAGCACAATAAGTTTAGAATGATAAAAAAATATAGCTAATATTGAAAGCAAAATTGAACAGCAGATGTCATGAATAATTTGGATTCATTTAATCAAAATTTAATCACCTACTAAGTGTAAGGTACTGTGTTTCATAGTAAGGCAAATGCTTCAGGTTTTTCCCCCAGTCAAAGTAATTTTTCTATTATACTATGGTCAGTCATCTTTCAATAAGAAAAGGGCTAGAGATTTATCAAAAAATATACTTCCCTCTTTTTAAACCTTTAATGTATTCCTCACAGAACCCTGAATAGAATTCTGTGTATAGAAGATGCTTTTAAAAAAATATCTAATGAATGAAAATTCAGGGAGTGTTTAAGATAGTTCATTCAAAAGTATCTAAGTAGACTTTTAAGCAACCAAGACTCTGATTCAACCATATTCAAATCACTAAAAACAGATCATTCTGGTTGAAGCAATCAAAGGTGGTAGTCTTTAAAGATTAAATTTAAGTACTGAGGTCATACTTGACCTAGAAAAAAAACCCTGTAATCTGAGCTCATGCTGTGAACCTCCATTCACTCTAACTCTCATAATTTTCCATAAAATCTGCTTAGTAGCCTATTTAATAAAATTCTTTAAATTATTGATAAGAAACATTGTGTTTCATTTGTGTACACACTGAAAAAAGAATCCTGTAAAATTGACAAAAGGTAATTTGAAAGAAACCAGTAGAGAGTTTTCTTTCTCTTTTAAGGCTTCCAACACTAACCTGCCTTAAAGTTCATCCAACATCCTCTTTACTCAGATTTCTTGACAGTATCTTCTGGTATCCTGAATGGTCAACTAAGAATTTTATAGGGCAAAAGCACCAGATAAGGACTCTGGCATTCCATAATCCAACATGGTGTAAATTGGAAACAACTGAAAGAAGGGAGACAGTATATTTGGAACATTTTTTTTCTCCTTTGATAAAAGTCACATGGAAGAAATATTTAGATGACTAAAACAGAATTTGGCAAATGGATAGTTGATATTAGTTTTAATGTAGGGGAAAAAAACCTTTTGATATCCTAAATCAGTACCATTTTCTCATCTTTTCCTCTTCTCTTTTTTTCAAAAGGAATCACATATGAACTAATTTGTAACTTGGGTAACATTTCTCAGTAGTGCCCCTGCAGCCCTGAAAAATACTGAAACTGCTGAGCAAAACCATTTTAGAATCAACAGCAATCACTAGCTTTAGATTACTGCCAACAAATCAAGTAGAGTAGTTTAGAAAAGGACAACCTTCACAAAAAGGGAACCTATGCTACTCCTGCCTTATAGTCCCTGCCCCCTCCTTGTCCCTTCCTCTGATATTTACTCAGCAGAGTTCACATAAATCAGAGAGGAGTTACAGGGCAATTAAATGTATTCTGGATGTAATTTGATTTAAAGCACTTTGCAAATATTAAAGCTTCCCTTAAGGGATCAATATTTTCTACAGACAAACTGGCATTGTTATTTATTATTATTATTATTATTATTATTATTATTATTATTAATATGCTGTTTAAAATTGGGAGTGAGTAAAGACTCCAGAGAGTAGTGGAACATCCTACGTTTAACGGCGGATGTCTAACTGACCGGGGGGGGGGGGCAAAGTGCAGGGACAACAAGGGTCAGGTGGCTCCTGAGTTGACGAGAAGCACTTGCCCGCCAAACTGCTAAGTTTCACTGTGAATCCTCAGGTAAAGGCATACACAGCCCAGACTCGGTCTCCCCTTCCCTGCATCTCCTACCACAGAACCTTAAGCTCGGCTGCTCCCCCAGATCACTAGAGTCCAAGCACTCTTTTCAACTAACTCGCCCCAAAGCCTGGATGATCATAGGCTATATAAAATGGAATAGTTTCTGCTTCAACCATCAATCCAGTCTCTAGGGGAGACTGGCCATGGTGGGCAGTGTTTGAAAGAATATGTGTGCTTTGGGTAAAGGTACTTGCCTTCCTTTCTTGCCCTCTGCCTGTCCTCTACCTCTAAGCTGCTAATTCACTTCACAACAGAAGTGGAAACTCTTTAGCAATCGTCTTCAGCAAAACAATCCGCAGAGGTGCCAAAGCAGTAAGCCCTCCAAATGCGTTTGGGGTAACATGCTTTTCCATCAGTCTCCCAGCAAAGCTCCCCCCAAACAACTCCAAGCCCAAGTAGGAGTATACCCTCTGTACCCAGCGCAACGCCCTTCTCTTTTACACTCGTGTTACTCGAGCCCCAGAGAAAGCTGCCTAAAAGTCCTCTCCTGGGCAGCGCCCCCAAGAAATCAAACCCGGAAAGGCGGCCCGGGGGCTTAAAGTCAGCAAGATCGGTTCGGCTCTCGGGATTCTTCTTACTCCCTCCTTGCTGTCCCCTTTCCCAATTTAAAAGAGATAAGAAATGGTGTAACCAGATAAGCCAGGCCAGCTAGCTACAGCTTGGCAGAGTTGGCTCAGCCTGACTCACTTACCGGGCATCCTGAGCCACTGCCGCTGGAGGAGAGCCGAGGTGGAGGCGGGCTGGCGGGCGGGCAGGCGGCCGAAGGGCTCACTAATGCCGTGGTCGTCTGGGTGGAGGGTCTATGTGTGGCTATCGTGGCCGGGCTCCTAAGTTGGATGGCTTGTTTCTGAGGTTGGGAATTCAGCTCTACAGAGCGCGAGACTGTGTGTGAGTGAGTGACCGAGTGCTGATGTGTGTATGTATGAGCAGGGAGAGACACGCAGGCAGCGGAATATTGGGGAGGGAGGGAGGGAGGCGGGAAGGAGGGAGGAGTGAAGGTGGGAGGGGGAGAGGAGGAAAGAAGTAGTGGAGTTTAGGACTCGTTTCCTGCACTTCCCAGAGAGGTAGAGGCCAGGTAGGGCAGGGCGCGTTCCCTCGGCCAGGACACGGCACAGGCTGCCTCCAGAGCCCTAGTCCCAGCTCTCCCAGAGCCTAGTGGCAGCGCGCGAGAGGAGGCGCGCATCCTCCTCCCGGCACAGGCACCCCAGGCTGTCCCCAGACCCTGCGCTAGGAGGGGATAAGACCCTGTTCCGCAGTGACAGCTGAAGGAGCGCCCTCCCAGAGCTCGCCCCCACCCTCTCTAAAAAAGAGCAACAGTCAAAGCAGCTTCTGGGTGCTTCTCTCCCCGCTAGTAGCCGGCGCCCGAGAGCCGCTCTGAGAGCTCCAGGCTTGCGGGGCGCTCCCCGCGGCGCATCCAGAGATGAGCTGCATCGGCGCCGCCCGCTCCCCCTTGGAAGCGAGCAGCTGCGGCCGCCGCCACCACCGCCTCCCGGGGAGGCGCCCAGCTGCGTGCGTGTCTAAGCGAGTCTCTTCCCCTCCATCACTCGGAGGGACACACGAGGGAAGAGGGGTCCCGGGCGGCCAGCTGCAGAGTGGCTTCTGTCCCCACCCGCCCCACCCCACCCCCAGCTCTCCTCCTCCCCCTCCTCCTGCTGCTCCGACTCCTCGGCCCCCCCCAAAGCAGCGCCTCAACTAGAGGGGGGAGGGCGGAGGAGAAGCTGGAGGAGGAGAGGGGCTGAGAAGCGCAGGTGTCTCCAGTGGAGAGGCTCCGGCACACCGAGACATCGAAAGAGCAGCTTGCTGCAGGGGGAGGGCAGGGCCCTGAGAGGAGGAGGAAGAGGAGGAGGAGGAGGAGGAGGAGGAGGAGGAGGAGGAGGAGGAGGAGGAGGAGGAGGAGGAGGAGGAGGAGAAGGAGGAGGAGGAGAATTTACCAGGAGGCGGCGGCCGCGGCAGAGGTCCTGAGGCTGCCGAGCCACAGAGCGTCCTCCACCCTGGGCGCTGCCCGCCAGGCTCTGGAGAGCCTCTGGCAAGCCACGAGTGGGGAGACCCGAGGGCAATGCAGGACTCTTTGGGGGCATGGAGGTTACGGGGCTGGGGGTTGGGAGGTGCAGGAATCCGAGCATCTGCAGCCCCGGAGAGCTAGAGGTTCGATGGGACCGGATCACGGAGGAGCTGAGGTCACTTCATTCTCTTTGAGGGGAAAAAGCTAGAAGGCAAAGCTGCAAATGCCGGGCATTCTCGGAGGGCCGGACCGTGCTAGTGGGAGAGGGGAGAATGCTGAGCGCTTCCCAGCTGCTGCAGCGGCTGACCGGGTCTGGCCTCCGCTCCGCTGCCGCGTTCAGCGGGAATCGTAGGGGGCGATCACTGCTGACCGACCCTGGAAAGAAGCGACTGCCCTAGGAACCCTTCCAAAATGCCTCCATCGGAGAGATCAGCTCCCGCTTCCAATTCACTTGGTCTCTCTTTATCCCCTTTAACGCCGACTCATTTCAACGAAATGACGTGTTGGGGTGTTATTTAATTTTCTCGTTGACAGATTTAAATGATTCCAACAGATCCACAGAGACTTCTATTGCTGGTCTCCTTTCCCATCCTTGAGTCTCCTATATGCGATGCAATTCATAATCACCACTGCTGACCCCCAACCAAAGTTCCTCTGAGAACAAAATTGGTAGTGTGTCATTTATAAAGCTGTCTGTGAATGATTCTGCTTAAAAAATAAAATAACAAAATAAAATACCCCCCCCCCCAACTGGAGGTAACAGAATGCGGTATTTATGGTCTAGCTAACTTTACATAGTTCAATTGCAATATAGATAGAACCCTTTAGGGTGGAATTCTCTATTGTTTTACTTCTCTTAAAAAAAAGGGTTGTCAAACAATGCAAAGGGAAATCGACCTTGGCATCAGGAAGAGTTTTAATGTTAAATCAGGATTTTGTTAGTTTTTTAAGGACCAGCACTAGAAATGTGGCCGGCCTCTCCTACCTTCTTTTTCTTTCCCTAGCGGTAATTTCAAGAAATAAAGGTAATTCTCCAAGTGAAACTACAGACATTGTTAAGATCTGCAACATGCTATAAAGAAATAAATTGTTTAGTGTACTATGAAAATATGTCACTCTACCCTTTACATACCCCACACTTTCCACTCAAAATGTATCCCCAATTTCTCAGTCCCCAAGATTTTAGGATTAAATATTCAATAGTGAATGACAAAATAAAGCTGTTGGGGTTTCTGGAAGAACTTAAAAATCTAACTAAAGTTATTTACTAACTATTCAAATGAAATAGTGAGCTCAGCCACAACAACAGAATGTGTATTGTTTAATATATTGAGCAGGAGGCAGAGTGGCTGTTTGCCAGATATGTGATCCATTAACCTCTTTAGCTCATTGTTGGCAACAATAGTATACAATCACATTCTTATGTTTGAAAGACAAGTGATTTTTCCCCCCAGCTCAAGTACACAATGCCACATTATAGTCTAAAAGAAGCTCAGAACAATAAAAGTAATAAGGAAGGAAAGAACACATTTTGCTTTTTCTGAACAAATGTTGCTGTTCATTTTCTCATGAAAAAAATAGTTCACAAAGGCATAATAATGATTTATAAAAAAATATATTACTTGATTATTTAACCAGTAAATCTTATTTTAAATGTTTATTTATATTAGTGTTATTGTTTTGTTTTTCCTTTTGTGGCTGGAAAATTATTGGATATTAGAAATTAAAAGGTGAGCCGAATTTCTTATTATTCTCCCTACCATCAACTTGATGTTTGATTAGAGTATCAATTGATGAATAATTGACAACAGACTGCTTCCTCAGCAAACTAAGCTTAAAAGAGTTTCCTGAAAGATAGAAGGTGAAAATATGGTCAAAGTTGTGTTATTTCTTAGATAAACCACTCCTAGAATTACCTTTCTGGGGCTTCATTGACCCAGTGATGTATTTACCACGTGCAAGGTATTGCTCCATTTTACTTGTATAGGAGTAGTATCAGAATCATAGAATATCCTCATTGGAAGGGACAGAAGTTGTCATCTAATCCAAGCTTTATACTTTATATTATAAATATATGTAAATGTACATACATTTGTGTATGTGTATATATATATATGTATGTATATATATATATATATATATATATGCGTATATGTGTGTGTGTGTGTGTGTGTTTATATATTGCCTCTATAACATATCCAAAATGTGTCACAAAACTAAACTCTGTGTGAAGAATTCCAGTGAGAGGAAATCTTCCAAATGCATTTCATTCTTCTTTTGTACATTTTCCTCATCTCATCTCTAAATATGCCTCTTTGCATCTACTGACCATGCTCCTAGTTTTACCTACAGGGGCCAACCAGTATAAGACAAATTCTGTTTGATATGATAGCTCTACAAATACTTAAAAACAGTTCTCATGTTCCTTTCCCCCAATCCAGTCTTTTGTAGCCAACTACTTCAATCAATGATATAGGATGATTTTGAAAGGAATATTTTCTGTCAGTTCCCAGAAATAGAATATTTTAAAATATACTGGATGTCTTAGATGTTTCATTTTAAACAAGTTTGTTCTCCATACAAAGGTAGTAGAGACAAGGGAGAGTGAATCACATTACAGGGAACTATGCTATAGAAAAACAAATACAAAAAATCACTAACCAACCTCATTTGTCAAAAGAATTCTTGTTTTTTTAATGTTACTTAGAAAATAGCTGCAGATTCATTGGTTTAGTTCATTCACAAGAGCCAAAAGGAAAATTTTTAAATTATAAACATATATGTGTGAGTACATATATGTGTGTGTGTGTATTTGTGTATGTGTGGGTACATGTACATATATATATATATATATATATATATATATATGAACTGAATAAATATACAGAAAATGATAACAGGGATGGTTAGGTGGCACAGTGGATAGATAGATAGAGCACAGGCCCTGGAGTCAGGAGTAACTGAGTTCAAATCCGACCTCAGACACACGTAATAATTACCTAGCTGTGTGGCCTCAGGCCCCACTGTCTTGCAAAAACCTAAAAAACCTAAAAAAACAAAACAAAATGATAACAGATAAATATAAGATAGTTAAATGAAAAGTAGTTAGAGTAGGAAGATACTATCTGTTAAGTAAATAAGGAAAGACATTTCGTAGAAGAAAATGTTTGCTTGAACTCTGACTTGACCAAAGAAAGGGATTCTATGAGGTAGAGGTACAGAGCACATACATTCCAAGATGGGAGGTTGGTGGCCAGTGAAAAAACACAGAGACAGGAGATTGAGTGCTTTTTGTGAGGAATACAGAGGTCAGTTTGTTTGGATTGGAGGCTGTGGGAGCAAAAGTAATGAACAATGGGGATGGAAAAATAGGTTGGGGTCAAGGTTGTGAAAGGCTTTAATAGTTCAACAGAATTTATATTTTACCTAGAGGCAACAAGAAAATAAGAGGGTTTATTGAGTAGGGGAGTGACCTGACCAGATCAGCACTTAAAGAAAAAAATTACTTAGGCAGCTAAGTAGAAGACAGAGTGAAATGAGGACAGATGAATAAGAGAGAACAATTAGGAAGCAGTTTTAGCAACTTATGTGAGAGGTGATAAGGGTCTGAACTAAAGTGGTGGCTGTATGAATAGAGAAAAGTTAAGTGCAAGAAATATTGTGGTAGTACAAATGGCAAGATTTGGCAATAGAAGTTACTAAATTGATAACCCTTATGTGGCTCTTCAAAGCTATATGACAACCCTGTCATTGCTTTATTCATCTTTCTAACTTCATTCCCCAGTATTTGTTCCAAAACTTTTCCCTCTTTTCAATCCTCAAACTCACTTCCTACCACCTCCAATACATTTTCAGAAAGGACAGTCTCCTACTTTATTGAAAATGCAGGGAAGTATTCTATACCAAGATGTTCTTTGACAGCAGAGTATGGGCAGCAATCCAACTGAACTCTTCCAACATTCCCCTCCAAACAACTTAAAAATCAAATTTGGTAGTGGCAGAGCCAACAAAAGGTCAGAGTGAGACACATTTCTAGTCCAAGACAGTTTAGGAGATTGGCAGGAGAGGTTGACCTGGAGTACCACAGCACCAGAAGTGGATTTTGGAACCAGCTGCAGCAGTGACAGCAACGGCTTTGGATACTATAAGCTCATAGATGGTGGGAGTAGAGGTTCTGACAACTGGGCAGAGATTCCAGGAGACCCTTTACTGGCTCTGAGTACATGCATCTGGCACTAAATGGTAATTATTGTCTGTATACAGTTCGGGGTTGCAATTACAAAGCAGAGAAAAGTGCTAGAGCTTGTGACTGCAGAACAGCAGGGTACCTGATCAAACTTCCAGAGCCAATAATAATAATTGCACTTGTGAATCAAGGGAGCAGAGGTCCTCCTTGGGTAAACACCAGAGCTCAGACTGGGAGAAAAGTAACCACTTTTATGCCCAGATCTTATCAGTTTAGAAGCACAGAAAACTTGCAGATCCCCAGAACAACCCCCAAAACAGCAGCATTAAAGTTTGAGACAAGGTCTCTCTGTTCTTCACTCAATGTGAGCAAAGCACATTTTAGATAAAAAGTCAAAGTCAAGAAATAGGCTGGAAAAAATGAGCAAACAACAAAAAAATTGAACTTGACCATAAAAAACCTCTACAGTGGCAGGGAAGACCAAAGCATATACTCAGAAGAAGACACAATGTGAAAACAGCTACAAACAAAGCCTCAAAGAAAAATGTTAATTGGACTCATATCTAGCAAAAATTCTCAGGAGAATTAAAGAGATAAGAATGGTAGATGAAAAGTTGGGCAAAGAAATGAGAGGGATGTAAGAAAATTAATTAAAGAGAATTAACAGTTTGGAAAAGGAGGGGAAAGAAAACAATGAAAAAAATAAGAGCATAGAAAAAAGAATTGACTTATGGGTTAAAAAGCACAAAAAATCACTGAAAATAAGAACTCTAAAAAAGTTGAATAGGCTAAATGGAAGCACAGGGATAAAATTTCTCTAGAAAGTAATCTTTAAAAGTTAGAAGTAGGCAAGTGGGAGTTAATAATTCCATGAGAAAGAAAGAAACAATAATTATCCTGCTGGAAAGGTAAATGAATTGTAAAATAGGTCAAGGAGAGATAATTCAAGAATTTTTGAAAGTCATAATTTTAAAGATTGTATATTTATATTTCAATAAACTATAAAGAAAAATTGATCCAATTTTTTACATCTAGATGATAAAATAGAAATTGACACAATCTAACAATCACTTCCTAAAAGAAATCCAAAATGAAAATTTCAAGAAATCCAGAGCTCCCAGACCAAGTAGAAAATATTGCAAGCATCCAGAAAAAAAAAACACATATAAAAAACAATTTAAATATCATGGTGTCACAGGCAGGATCACACAAGGTTTAGTCACTTTCAGATAAAATAAGAGGAGAGCTTGTAATATGATCTTCTGGAGGGAAAAAAAAACTAAAATAAAAATAAAGAATAGCCTACCCAGAAAACTGAGTATAAACCTTTAAGGGGCAAATGACTATTTAATAAAATTAGAGGACTTTTTCCCCTTAGGATTTTATAATGTTTTCTGTAAGGATTGGGGATTGAGGGTTTAGGGGGTAGATGGATAGTATTTATCATAAGTCTTTCAGAATTGTCTTGGACCAATGCATTGAAGAGAAAAGTTAAGTCATTCACTGATTATCCTACAATATTACTGTTATTTTGGATATAATACATTTCACTTTGTGTCTGCTCATATAGTTCTTTTCAGGTTTTATTGAGAGCATCCTGCTGGTCATTTTTAATAGAAGAATAGTACCATAATCACAAATCATATTTATTCAACCATTCTGCAGCTGATGAGCATCCCCTCAATTTCCAATTCCTTACCACCAGAAAAAGCTGTTTTAGATATTCTTATACATTTTGGTTCTTTTCCTTCCTGTTTTTTTATCTTTTCTGGAATAGACCTAGTAGTACCATTACAATGCCAAAGGGCATGCATGGTTTTAAAGCCCTTTGAGTGTGGTTCCAAATTGCAATACAGAATTGTTGAACCATTTCACAACTTCACCAAGAGTGTCTTAGGAAAATTTGTAAATGTATAGATGCTGAAAAACTACCATAGTATGTAATTGCAAAAATAAAATAACCATCAATTAAAAAAAAAGAAATTGACTCAGAGAGGGAATAACAAATGCACTCAATTGGGCATAGAAATCTATCTTATTCTAGAGGAAAGTAAGGAGAAAGGACTCATTTTCCCTATGTCCTCGGTTGGTTCCTGTTTATCTTTTTGATTCTTCACTTAAGTCTCATATTTGAAGATCAAACTTTCTATTCAGTTCTGGTCTTACCCTTCTATTTTCCTCTAGGTTTAACTAGATTTTTGTTCACAATTGAGTATGTGTGTTATTCTGACTTTGAGCCAATTTAGATGAGAGTAAGGCTCACTCACTCTCCCTCAATTCCCCCCCCCCCCACTCCACTGCAAAATTTTTTTCTTGCCTCTTTTATTTGAAATGATTTATTCCATTCTACTTCCTACTTTACCTTTTTCTCAGGACATTCATCTCTCACCCCTTAACTCCATCTTTTTAATACATTAGTCCTTCATATTCAACTCCCACTTGTGCTTTGTCTATATAGTCTCCTTCTAACTGCCCTAATATATAAGAAAGTTCTTTTGAGTTATCAGTATCATCTTACCATGCAGGAATATAAGCATTTCAACATCACTATAACTCTAATGATTTGCTGTTCCTGTTTACCTTTGTTGTATGCTTCATTTGAGTCTCATATTTGATGATCAAATTTTCTTTTCATCTCTGGTCTTTCCATCAGTAAAATTTGAAAGTCCCCTATTTCTCCCAAAAGAGTATGTTCAGGTCAGGTAGGTGGTGCAGTGGAAAGAGCATCAGCCCTGGAGTCAGGAGTACCTGGGTTCAAATCTGGCCTCAGACACTTAATAATTACCTAGCTGTGTGGCCTTGGACAAGTCACTTAACCCCATTTATCTTGCAAAAAAAAAACCTTAAAAAAAGAGTATGTTCAGTTTTGCTGGGTAGTTAATTCTTGATTGTATCATAAACTTTTTAGCCTTCCAGAATATCATATTACAAGCCCTATGATTCCTTATTGTAGAAACTACTGTATCCTGTGTTATACTGACTATGACTACATGATAAATAAGTTGTTTTTTTCTGACTACTGCAACATTTTCTCCTTTACCTGGGAACTCTTGAAATATTCCTGGCAGTTTTCATTTTGGAATCACTTTCAGGAAGTAATCAGTGAATTCATTCAATTTCTATTTCAGTTTTCCTTGATGATTTTCTGAAAAAATGATGTTTAGGCTCTTTTTTTGGATCTATTTTCCAGGTTAGTTGCTTTCCATTTAGATATTTCACTTTTTCTACTTGTTTTTATCTTGTGATTTTGTTTTATTGTTTCTTCAATTCTCACAAATCCATCATCTTCACTTTCTTCAAATATATATATATCAAGGTAATGGGGTTAAATGACTTGTCCAAGGTCACACAACTAGGTAATTATTAAGTGTCTGAGGCCAGATTTGAACTCAGGTCTTCCTGACTCCAGGGCCAGTGTTATCTCCACTGTACCACCTAGTTGCTCCTCAGCTCTATATTTTGTTTTTGTTTTGATTTTTTGATTTTTTGATTTTTGGGGGATTTTTGCAAGGCAAATGGGGTTAAGTGACTTGCCCAAGACCACACAGCTAGGTAATTATTAAGTGTCTGAGGTGAGATTTGAACTTAAGTTCTCCTGACTCCAGGACCGGTGCTCTATCCATTGTGCAACCTAGCCACCCCTCAGTTCTATATTTTAATGAATTATTTTCTTCAGTAAACTTTTGTATCTCCTTTTCCATTTGTTTTAGTTCCTCTTTTTTAAGGCATTTTTTTCTTTGCATTGGCTTTTTAAACCTCTTTTTATATTCGGTCCAGTCACGTTTTTAAGATGTTAATTTTTCAGCAGCTCAGAACCTTGCAGCTAGACAAAAGTACAGGACTGGTTTCTGTTAAATAGCAGGTCTCCAACCCCAGACAAAGTATGAGCCCTGGGAATATTGGGACAATAGACAGGAATGCATAGGGAGTAAAGCTTTGTCTTGGCAAAGCCTAGATATAAAGGAGCAAACAAACCTCTGCATTGCCTGGGCTGTATAGGCAATACCTTGGCAAGAGATAAAGCAGGTACTAGACCTTATCCCCAGCACACAAAGGCTGGGACTATACTTCTTATACCCTAAGAACAGAGAACAACTATCAAAATGAACCAAAAAAAAAAACCCTAAAGCCCTAACCATAGAAAGTTACTACTCAGAGATGATAAAAATGCCATCTCAGAAGAAAGCAGTGACAAATTACCTTTATGAGAAGTCTTAAAGGAGTTTATGATTTGAAATGAAATCCAAAACATTATGAAAGAGCTTAAAGAAGATTTTAAGAGGCAGCTAGATGGCACAGTGAATAGAGCACTGGCCCTGGAGTCAGGAATCCCTGAGTTCAAATCTGACCTGAGACACTTACTAATTACCTAGCTGTGTGGCCTTGGGCAAGCTTAACCCCATTTGCCTTGACAAAACCTTAAAAAAAAATTAAAAACCAAAGAAGAGTGGAAAAAGAAAAATAGAAAACATAAATGAGACCCAGGTAGGAGAATTAAGAAAAATTTATCAAAGAAATCAATTCCTTTCAAATTAAAAATGAACTGGAAAAAATGCAATTCATCAAAAAAATAAAATTGACCATTGAAAAAGAAATGCAACTTATCAAAAAGTAAACTTAACCAACTGGAAGAAGAAACAACTCATTTAAAAGTAAAATTAACCAACTGGAAAAGGTAACACAAAAGCTAACTGAAGAAAATAAAACCCTAAAAATTAGAATTGGACAAATAGAAACTAATGAATCTATGTGACACCAAGATTACATTAATATGCTAAAAAAAATTGAAGAAAATATAAAGTGCCACTTATGGAAAAAATGACCTGGAAAATAGATCCAGGAGAGATAACAATATGCATTGCTGGTCTACCCTGAAACTTAGATTAAAAAAAAGAAGAGCCTGGAAAATATCTTTCAGGAAATTGTCATGGAAAACCTAATATATTAGATCATTGCTGTCTAAAATTCAGCCCATAGTGAGATTTTATGCAACCTCCTATGGGTTTACTAAATGTTTTCAAACAAAATCTGAGCTACCACAGAACTTTCACTAAAATGGCAAATCAATACATATTGTCTATGTTTCAATAAAACTTTTAAAAGGGGGAGGAGCCAAGATGGTGGTGTGAAGGCAGGAATTCCCGGGTATTATGACTAACTAAACTCTAGACGGGGAAGAACCCACAGAAAGACTGAGTGATACAATTTGTCAATCCAAGACAACTTAGAAGAACAGGTCTGTTCCACCAGGACAAGGGGTTGCAAAAAGCTGCAGTGCAACCACAGTGCAGCACAGTTGGGTCAGGCGCCTGGGTGCTTGGCAGAGGGGGCAGTTTAGTCATTAGGAACAGCTGAAAGGGGTGGTGAGAGAACTCTGTGGCACCAGAGTGAGTGTGGAAATCCATCAGAGCAGCCCTGTAGTGAGAACCTGCAATGGGAATCAGCAGAACCACCCAGAAAGTCCAGAGCTCTCAGCCCATAGACAATAAGGGCAGGGGAGACTGCAGAGATCTCTCTGCTCTCCCTGAGGGCAGGACTTTGTTGTATGTCCACACTTAAATTCAGGTTGCAGTCTGGGCCCCGACAACATTATCATAACTGAGCAGGTATTCTCTTCACAACTCCAGGGCCGAGGGGAGGGCCTGAACACAGGCAAGAGGGCAGTCAAAGCCTCTCATAAGACCTTGGAGAAATTTAGATCTCTGTGGGTTGTCCTAAAAAAATCCCAAAGCCTTGGAAATGCAGTAAATCAGTCATAGGCTGATCAGACCATAGAAAATTACTTTGGTCCCATGGAGGATAAAAATACATACTCAGAAGATGACAACATTGAAGCTCTGTTTCAAAACCTCCAAGAGAAAAAGAAAATAGGCTCAGGCTATTAATGAGCTCAAAAAAGACTTTGAAAGGCAATTAAGGGAGGTAGAGGAAAAATTGGGAGGAGAAATGAGAGCAATGCAGATAAATCATGAAAACCAAGTTAGCAACTTGGTGAAAGAAATAGAAAAAAATACTGAAGAAAATGATATGCTAAAAACCGTTTAGGCCAAATGTTCTCAACTGGGTTTAAAGATTTTTTTTTTTCCAATTGGGGAATTTTTTCAATTTTTTTTTGTATCTCTTTCATTAAGTTGCTGTCAGTTTTATGTTTTCCTGCATCACTCTTATTTATCTTCTCAATTTTTCCTCTACTCTCTTAATTGATTTTCAGAATTCTTTTTGAGTTTTTCATATAGAAACCTATCTTGCCTAGTAGAGAAAATAATTTACATTGCATTCACAGATATGATTATTGTATAAATCATGATTTCTTCTTTTTATCCTCTCTGACTACTGCTTCTCTTTTATCATTTTCCACCTCCCCTCCCATTTATCTCTCATACCATTCCCCAATTTACAATTGGGGAAAAAGTCAATTGCCCATGGTTAGGTTGAACTAATATCATAAAAATGACAATTCTACCAAAATTAAATTACTTTTCAGTGCCATACCAATCAAACTACCAAATAATTATATTACTAAACTAGAAAAATAGTAGCAAAATTCATCTGGAGCAATAAAAAATCAAGAATAGCAAGGGAACTGATGAAAAAATGTAAAGGAAATTTACCTAGCTCTACTAGATTGAAAGCTATACTACAAAGCTATGCTAAAACTGGTACTGGTTAAGAAATAGAGTATTTGATCAGCAGATTAGGATAGATTCAAAAGAAACAGTAGTAAATGACTACAGCAATCTAATGTTTGACAGATCCAAAGACACTATTAGATTCTGGTATAAGAACTTACTATTTGACAAAAATTGTTGGCAATACTGGAAAATAGTAAGCAAAAACTAGGGACAAACCGATATCTCATACCCTACACCAAAATAAGGTCAAAATGGGTACAGGATTTAAACATAAAGGGTGACGCCATAGATAAATTAATACACCAAGAAATTGTCTATTAGATCTATGAAAAGGGGACACATTTATGACCAAACAAGAAGTAGAGTACATTATAAACTACATAATGAATGATTTTGGCTATATCAAATTAAAAAAAAATTGTACTAATAAAATGAATTGGTGCCAAAATTAGAAGGAAAACAGAAAGCTGAGAAATGATCTTCACAACTAGGAGTTCTGATAAAAGTCTCATTTCTAAAATATATAGAGAATTGCATCAAATTTATAAGGCTACAAGTCCTTCACCAGTTGATAAATGCTCAAAGGATATGAATAGACAGTTTTCAAATGAAGAAATTAAAATTATATGCAATCATATGAAAAAATGTTCCAAATCATTGTTGATCAAAGAAATACAAATGAAAACAACTATGAAGTATCACCTCATGCCTATATGATTGCCTAAGATGACAAAAAAGGAAAATGATCAATGCTGGAGAGGTTATGGGAAGATTGTGAAGGGATACAATAATTTTGGACAGCCCAAGAGCAATAAAACTGTTCATACCCTTTTATCTAGCAATTCCAATTCTAGGCTTATATCCAAAAGAAATCATAAAAAATGGGACATTCATAGCAGATCTTTTTGCAGTGGCAAAGAATTGCAAATTTAGAGGATGTCCAACAACTGGGGACTAGTTAAACAAGTTATGATATATGTATATTATGGAATACTATTGTTCTACAAGAAACCATAAATAATCAAACTCTAGAGAAGCATGGAATGAATTACATTCTGATGCTGAGCAAAGGTAACAGAACCAAGAGAATATTGAACACATTAACAACATTGTGAGATGAACAACCTTGATGAAAGCAGCTCCTCCCAGCTGTTCAGAGAGATAGGACAACTGTATTGGACCAGCAATGGACAATACTATTCCTATCCAGAGGAAGAAAAACAAAACAAAACAAACAAGAAAACCCTTTGGAATCTGATGAGCACTACATTTACCTTTTAAAAATATCTCTTATGTGTTTCTTTCCCTTAATCCTAATTCCTCATGCCAAAAATGAATAATCTATAAACATGTTTAATACATATATATGTGTGTGTGTGTGTTTGTGTGTGTGTGTGTGTGTGTGTATGTATAATTTTAACCTGACTGTATGCTGCTGAGGGGAGGAGGGTGGGAAAGGTGGGTGGAAGGAAATTTTGTAACTTAATATATATATATATATATATATATATATATATATATGCATATGGATGAATATTGAAAAGCTTTCATAACATATAATTGGAAAAATGAAATATCAATAGGAAAAAATCAGGGATAGCAATCCTGATCTCAAACAAAGCAAGAGCAAAAATAGATCTAATTAAATGAGATAGTAAGGGAGGCAAAGCCTAGATGGAGAGTAAAGACAGGGACTCTCCCAAATTACTCCAAATATCTTTAAATAATAATTCTAAACAGAATAGAGTGGCAGAACTCACAAAATGACAGAATGAAAATATTTTCTAACCCAAGAGGACTTGGAAGATCTGGCAAAAGGATATGTGCTCCACTATGATGAGTGAGGAGTATGGGGCGGGGGTTGAAGCCAGAGCAAACCAGCCCTATGCAGTCCAGGTACAGGGAGCTAGGCAATTGGGTCAATGGAAGAAGTGGTTTCCAGGTCTCTCAGCCCAAAGACTGTCAAAGATAACTTGGAAAGTCAGCAGGAAAAATTTACCATACTTAGATAAGAGTGGAGCACAGGCCTCAGGAGTGCAGACCCTGCTTCACCAGGCATCTGGAGTCATCAAATCAACAGAGGCAGCTATTTCATCGATGTTTAGTGGGGTCAAGAATCTCTTTGCTATCAGTGAGGCAAGACTGATGTTTTACCCATGCTAAGGTCTGGGTCTCAGTCTGGGACTTCAGTCCTAGAAAGAAAAAAAAAAGCACAACAGAGTTTACTTACTCCAATGAAGCAGAGATTCTCCTCACAGTTTCAGGACAGAAAGGAATGCTTGTGGTCAACCACATATTAGAGCACAGGCCAGGAGAGTAGATAAAACCTCTCCTTAGGATCATATGACCTTGGAGAATTGAAAACTTGCAGGTCCCTGGAAGTACTTCTGAAAACATCTACCAAAAAAGCCCCCAAAAGCTTGACACAATACACCCTCAACTCAGGAAGCAGAGTCTCATCTTAACAAACAGAATCAAGTCAAGGGTGGGGAAATCAGTAAATGACAGATGAAACAAAAATCTAACCATAGGCAATTACTATGGTCATAAGGAAGATCAAAATATATCCTCAGAAGACAATAACAAAGTCAAAGCTTCTACATCCAAAGCCATTAAGAAAAATATGAATTGGACTCAGGCCATAGAATATCTCAAAAAAGATTTTGAAAAATCAAGTAAGGGAGGTAAAGGAAAACTTGGAAAGAGAAATGAGTCACATAAGAAAATCATGAAATCCAAGTCAGCAGTTTAGGGAAGGAGACAAAAAAATATTGAAGGGAAAAAAACACCTTAAAACCAGTCTGGGCCAAATGGAAAAAAAGAAGTCCAAAAAGTCAATGAGGAGAAGAATGCTGTAAAAAGATGAATTGGTCAAATGGAATGCTCACTGAAGAAAGCAATTCCTTAAAATATAGAATTGAGCAAAGAGAAACTGCTGACTTTGTGTAAATGCAAAAAATAAAAGGAAACTACAAGAATGAAAAAGTTAGAAGAAAATGTGAACTATATCAGTGCAAAAACAACTGACCCGTAAATAGATTCAGGAGAGATAATTTAAAAATTATTGGATTACCTAAAAGCCATAACCAAGAAAAGTCTGGAAATAATTTTTCAGGAAATTATCAAGGAAAACTTCCCTGATATTCTAGAAGCAGAGGGTAAAATAGAAATTGAAAGAATTCACTGATTGCTTCCTGAAAATGATGCCAAAAGAAAACTTCCAGGAATATTAAAATCAAATTTCAGAGTTATCAGAACAAGGAGAAAATACTGCAAACAACCAGAAAGTAACAGTTCATTTATTTTGGAGCCACAAGTATGATAGCACAAGATTTAGCAGCTTCTACATTAAGGGAACATAGGGTTTATAATATGATATCCCAGAAGGCAGAAGATCTTGGATTTTTTTTCAAGTCTTTCAAGTCTCTTATTGACTTTTTTTACCTTTTTAAATAGGTCAAGATCTGGGACTGTACAAGTGGAAAATGTACCGACAGCCTGAGGGTAAGATACAGCAGGTGGGCATGTGAGGGTAGAAAATAGTATTATTTAAATTTGCAAGTTATATATAGTTCAATAATCAATGAATTGTTTCCTGGAACATCCAAATCATGTGGCAAGACAAGTAATTAATGTTTTTAATAGAATGGCAAAACTAGAATTTTCAATGTCATCTAGTCCAGACCTCATAAAGAGGACTGAATGAGATCAGAAGTGACTTTTGCGAGGGTCATCCAGCTACTTAGTGGTAGAAATGGGACTTGAGATCAGGTCTTCTGGCTCCCAGTCCAGGGCAGTTTCTACTTTATTTTTTGACAGGGAGTTTTAGAGGTGGCGCATGTCTGTGCTTTCACCCCAGATGGGAAGTGGTTGGTTTCTGGGTTGGCTGATGACCAAATGTTTGGAGAATATTCCAAGAGTTATCAGATGGGCTGTTCAGCCACTCAGAAGTCAGCTCTAAGGAACAACTACATCAAGGCCACTGAAACATGCAATCCAAATCTACATTTCTTGGAATCAGGAGCCACAACAAAGAAAACTAAGAGCAACACCATTTCCACCTGAGGAGGAAAGTGAAAACTCTTAAGACCCAAGCCACGTGATAAACAGTTTAACGTTGGGTTAACCCCCCAAAAAGCAGCTATCAAGAGAAACTTAAGTCTTCTTAAGAAATGAGTACCTTACACAGTAATCAATAAAGAGTCAACATATTCCAGCCTCAGTTTCTTAAAAGGGACTAAGAGTTAAGTTTTTTGCAGTACTTCACAGGTTATAAGAATTTTAAGTTTTTATTTATTAGCACCTGAACAAATTATGCCTTAGCAAATTTTTGAAGAGGGTACAGGCATTCTTTCCTCTGCTGTTTTTTAGTCTTCAGGCTTTCCTCATGTTTATTAAGCCTGCGGTGCATGGCACGGGTCTTCTTGGGCCGAAGATCCAGGGGCTTGTATTTCTTGCCCTTATAGAATTTCCTGAGGTTCTCTTTCTGTGTCTGGTTGATGACAGTCAGGACCCGGGCAATAGATTTTCAGACGACTAGGATCTTAGATAGTTTGGATGCAGCTCCTCCTGTGACCTTGGCCACTCTCAACTGGGAAAGTTCCACCTTTAAATCATCTAATTGCTTAAGTAGCTCTTCTTTCTTCTTCCCATGAAGATCCCTGGCCTTGATTTTTGCCATGATCATGGATGCGAGACTCCACCACCGGCTCTGAGGAGAAAGAGCAAGATCTTGGATTTGAACCAAGAATCAACCTCCCATCAAAACTGATGGTTTTAAGATGGACATTCAATGAAATAGGGGAGTTTCAAGTTTTCATGATGAAAAGACCAGAGCTGAAAAGAAAATTTGATCATCAAATATGAGACTCAAGTGAACATACAAAGGTAAACAAGAATAGCAAATCATAAGGGGCTTAATGATGTTGAACTGCTTATATTCCAGCATGGGAAGATGATACTCATAACTCATGTGAACTTCTTATTTATTAGGGCAGTTAGAAAGAGCATATATAGACAAGGCACAGGAGGGAGTTGAATATGAAGGGCTAACAAATTAAAAAGATGGGGTTAAGGGTTGAGAGAGGAATGTCCTAAGAGAAAGGGAAAGTACGAGGTAGAAAGAGATAAATTATTTCACATAAAAGAGGCAAGAAGGGGCAGCTGGGTAGCACATTGAATAGAGCACTGGCCCTGGAGTCAGGAGGACCCAAGTTCAAATCTAGCCTTAGACTCTTAATTATTAACTAGTTGTGTGATCTTGGACAAGTCAATTAATCCTATTGCCTTGCTAAAACTAAAAAGAAAAAGAGGCAAGAAAAAACTTTTGTAGTGGAATGGAGTTGGGGGAATTAAGGGGGGTGAATGAACTTTACTCTTATCTGAGTTGGCTCAAAGTCAGAATAACATACACACACTATTGGGAATAGAAATCTAGCTTAATCTAGAGGAAGGTAGGAGGGGAAAGGGATGGTAGAAAGGGCTAGGGTAGGTAATTAAAAAGGGAGGGAAAATGGTGGGGAAATAGGATGAATGGAAGTATAGTTAGCAATCAGATCTCTTGGAAAAAAATTTCAAATGAGTTTCTCTGATAAAGACCTCATTTCTGAAACAGAGAAATCAATCAAATTTATAAAAAAATAAGAGCCATTCCCCGATTGATAAGCAATCAAAAGTTATGAACAGTTTTTAGATGAGGTTATCAATCCTATCTATGACCATATTAAAAACTGTCCTGACCCACTATCGATTTGAGAGGTGCAAATTACCAAAATATTACCTTATACTTATTGAATTGATTAATTGGACACATAGAGAAAATGACAAGTGTTGAAGGGGATATTGGGGAAAATGAGACTTTAAAGCACTGTTGGAAGAGTTGTGAAATGATTCGATAATTCTATAGAACAATGTGGAACTATGTCCAAAGGGTTATAAAACCATGCATATCCTTTGACAAAGTAATGCCACTACCTGATCTATATAACAGAAAAGATGAAAAATAGGAAGAAAAAGGAGCTATGTGTATAAAGATATTTATAGTAACTTTTTTCTTGTGGCAAGATACTGGAAATTGAGGGGATGTCCATCAGTTGGGGAATTGCTGAACAAATTGCAGTATATGATTATGATGGAACACTATTCTTCTCTAAGAAATGAGCAGTATGACTCTCAGTGAAAAACTTGCATGAACAGATTCCATAGGAAATGTATTATACACAAAGCAACATTAATATTGTAGCATGATAAGATAAGAATGACTTCCCTTTTTTCAACTATGTTGTGATCCAAGACAACTTTGAAGGACTTAAGTTAAAGGAATACTATCCATTCTCAAAAACTGAGCTGATGATGTCTGAATATAGATTGAAACAAACTTTTTAAAATTTATTTTTCTTCAGGTTTCTTTTTTTTGGGGGGGTAGTATGTTTACTTTCACACATAACTATTATAGCAATGCTTTGCTTCTTTTAACATTTTAACCTATATCAAATAACATACTTTCTCAATGAGGGGGAATGGGGAGGGAAGAAGGGAGAACATTCAGAACTCAAAATTTTAAAAATAAATGCTAAAACTTGTTTTTAATTGTTACCGGGGAAAACTAAAAACAAATAAAGTAAAAAATCCTCAATTTTGCTAAACAATAATTTCAAAAATTTTTACAATTCTCTGATAAATTTCTCATTCCTCATACACATATGGAACTAAATCTAACAAAAAACAACAATATTATTATTAGTATAAAAATATTTCTTTTGGTTCTGTCTGCTTCATTACCTTGTCTATATATGCTCCTTCTAAATGCCCCAATAAATAAGAAGTTCATATGAGTGATCAGTATCATCTTCCTATGCAGGAATATAAGAAGTTCAATATCATTAACCCAATTGATAAATGGTCTAAGTATATGAATAGGTAGCTTTCAGAAGAAGAAATCAAATCTTTCTATAGTAATATAAATTGCCCTACATCACTATTGATTAGAGACATTCAAATTAAAATTTTGAGGTATCACTTTACATCTATCAGAAATTAAAAATGCTGGAGGACATTAGGAGAATTAGGTACACTAATAAACTTGTTGGTTGAGTGGTGAACTGGTCTAAACATTCTGAAAAAACAATTTGGAACTATGTACACAGAGCTATCAAACTGTGCATAATCTGTGATCCAGTAATAACACTTCTAGATCTGTACCCTAAAGAAACAACAAAAATAGAAAGGACCTATATGTACCAAAAATTATAACAACTTTCTTGTAGTGACAAAGAATCAGGAATTGAAGGAATGCTCATCTTTTGGGAAATGTCTGAACAAGTTGTAGCAAAATATTTCTATAAAATAATATTGTGCTACAAGAAATGAAGAGAAGGTTGTTTCAGAAAAAGCATAGCAAGAATGATATAAATTGGTGCAAAGGGAAGTGAGAAGAACCAAGAGACCACTGTGCACAGAAAGAGCAATGAGGTAATGATGAAATTGTGAAAGATTTGACTACTCTGATCAAAACAATGATCCAAGACAATTCCAAAGGACTCATGGTGAAAAAATGCTATCCACCTCCAGAGAAAGAACTGATGAATTCTGACTGCAAATTGAAATATAGTTTTCTTTCTTTTACTTTCCTTCTTTGCTTCCTTCCTTGCTTCCTTCCTTTTCACATGATTTCATATATATATATATATATATGTATATATATATATATATGTAAATATATATAGTAGATATAATTTTGCTTACTTTCTTAGTGGATAGGGGAGGGTGGAAGAGATAAAGTTTGGAGTTTAAAATTTAAAAAGAAAAGAATGCTAAAAAATATAAATTTTAAAAAAGAGAGAAAATGTATGGAAAATAAATGCACAAATGAAAATTATGTATTATTTGCCAGGTCCTGTAATGAACACTAGGAACATAAATATAAAAATTCAAGTCAATATTGACCTCAAGGAAAATATATTTTAATAACAATGGACAACATACAAAACAACACAGTGGCCAAAAATTGCTGATTTGGTCTGAGAAATTATTGGGATAGCAATTGCTCAGGACCATTGGCTGAATGTACTTTTTAAGAATTGTTTAATGTTTTATTTTATTTTATTTTTTTAATGTTTTAAGAGCTAGAGGTAGAAATTGGTTGGTGATGTATGGAATTTAACTAGAGAGCATTAGATAGCATGGTAAGTTTGGAAATGGCAAGTTAACAGAGAACTCAACCAGTTACTACCAATCATCTCTTTTATAAGAAAATGGAGAATATGTCTTTTTTCTTTTAAAAATTTTACTAAATTTCTTTATTTATTTTACCAACTATATGCAAAGATAATTTTCAGCATTCATTTTTTATAAGGTTTTTGAGTTTCACATTTTTCTTCCTTCTCTCCCTTCCCTCCCCCTTCTCTTGACAGTGAGTAATCTAAAATAGGTTAGGCATATTTAACTGGGTTAAACATATTTCCATATTAGTCACAACATGTTTTTTCCATGAGTTCTCTGGAATCAAGTTAGTCATGGTTGATCAGAATTATTAATTTTCGAGGCAGTTAGGTGGTAGAATGGACAGAGAACCAGCCCTTGCAGGAGGATTTGAGTTTAAATCTGATCTTAGACACTTCATAATTGCGTAAAAAAGAATTACTAATTCTCAAATTTTAGTCTTCATAATATTGTTATCAGTTTATAAATATTTCTTTTGGTTCTGTCTGCTTCATTATCCATAAGTACATATAAGTCTTCCCAATTTTTTCCAAAACATTCCCTTCATCATTTCTTACAGTAATTGCTCAATTGATGGAAAACCCTCAGTTACCAATTCGTTTCCACTTCAATAAAAAGATCCTATAACTACTTTTTTGCATTCTTACAGTTTTTTTATACTTTCTTCTTTAATCTACTGTCTCTTATACCCTTTACTCTATTTCCCCATTTCCTTCTGTTTCTTTGTTGAATAAAATATAATTCTGTTTCCAGTTCTATGCAATTATATTCTTCTTTCCTTTAACTAATTCAGATAAGATTAGATTCCATTTTACTTTCCCCACATCTTAACTCTTACTTGAATAGACTTCTACTAGAGCATTTTGATTACATGAGATATTTTTCTTATTCTTCTTTTCCATTTTTCCCTTCTCTCAGGTATTCCTCTTTCTTTACATTCCCCCTTTAAATAATCAAAACATAACATAATGACTCCTAGGCTTCTCTATGTAGGTTGCTTTTATTTTGATATTGTTGGTTCTTGTTCTTCATGACATCACCATGTTTGAGACAAATTACAGTATGTCCTACAATGGCTGGTCAGACCAATATGAGCTCAGAATGCTCTATCACAGGTTGGACACAAATAGTCCATGTGAACCTGGGGTGGGCATTCTAAACTTATGTGTGTCACATTTCCTTTGAACTATTTTATTTCAGCGTTCCTCATAGAGTGCAGCCCCCTCACTGATGAGGGCACAACATGATGGGTGGTCCTGTGACAGTGTCTCCCATGCTATACAATCAATTCTAAAGCTCTTCAATGAGACCTTCAGGGTGTCTTGGTGTTGCTTCTTCTGACCACCTTGTGAGCCCTTGTCCTGCATGAATTCTCCATAAAACAGCTTTTTTGGTAAGCATATTTCTGGCATTCTAACATGTTCAGTCATTGTAGTTGCACTCTTTGTAGTAATGTTGGAATGCTTGGCATTCAGCTCTAGAAAGGACCTCAGTATCTGATATCTTCTCCTGCCAGGTGACCTTCAGAATCTTCCTAAGACAATTTAATGGAAGCAATTCATTTCCTGACATGGTTCTGGTAGATTGTCCACGTTTCTTAGCATATAGCAAAGAGGTCAACACAATGACTGTAGACTTTCAGTTCAGTAGTCATTCTAAAATCTCTTCTCTTCCATATTTTCTTTCAGAGCCTTCTAAATACTGAGCTAACTCTGGCAATGCATGTGTCAACCTCATTGTGAATGTGTACCTCCCTGGAATGGACACTGCTTAGGTAAGTGAACTTGTCCACAGTATTCAAAATTTCTCCATTTGCTGTAATCTATGGTTACACATATGGATGTTGTGGTGCTGGCTGATGGAGAACCTGTGTTTTCTTGGTGTTATTTGTCAGACCAAAATCAACACAAGCAGCAAAGAATTGATCCATACTTTGTTTTTTCATTTTTCCAGAAAAAATGCCAGGAACAGAACAGAGATCTGTATGCTACATTTGTAGATCTGACCAAGACCTTTAATATTATCAGTCATGAAAGTTTATGAAAATTATGTCAAAATTTAGTTGCTTGGAGAAATTCATCAGTATTGTATTTCAATTTCATGATGGCATGCATACCCTAGGTTCTGGATAGTAGACAATGCTCTCAAGATTTCCCATTCACCAATGGAATGAAACAAGGATGTGTCCTTGCTCCAATACTTTTTACTATGATGTCTTCAGTCATGTTGTCAAATGCCTTCAATGAGAATGAACAAGGCCTCAAGTTCAGCTACCCCACTGAAGGCAAATTCTTTAACTTGAAAAGGCTACAAGTCAAGATCAAAGTGGAGGGAGTGCTGGTGCATGATATTCTATTTGCAAATGAATGACTATCCAATGCAGCCTCTGAAGCTGAGATGCAACAAAGTATTTTCATATGATTTAGAGAGAACACATGAATCATTTCCCTTTTTTATATAGTGTACTCTTCTTTTCCTTGTTTATTTTCCTATGATTAAAAGCTAAACTTGTGGCTATCTTTTTAAACTTCTCTTGACTCTTGTGTTTGCACTTCAAAATTTACATTCTATTTTGTAAAAGAATAAGCTTTGCTAAAAAAAAAAAACATTTTTTCCCTCCTGAATGATTATACTCAGTTTTGCTGTATTGTTTTTGGTTGTAAGCATATATTCCTAGGCTTTTGGACTAGTCCTCACTCCTTTATAGTGATTTACCCAACTTCCTTCAAGACCCAACTAAAATCACATCTTTTTCAAGACACTTTTTCCAAACTCCCTTAATTCTAATGCCCACTCTCTGATGATTATTTTATTCTCCCTTTGTTGATTATATAATACACTTATGCTTTATAAAACTTGATTGTTTATAGCTGTTTCCATATTGTTTCCATTAGACCGTGAAGTCTTTGAGAGTAGGGATTGTCTGTAGCCAGTGATTAACCAATAATATCTGACAAATATTAGGCACTTAAAAGTTTGTTGACTAATGACTATTAAACCATGTGTGATCATGACTTAAGCTCCTTGACACTTACACAGACAGACAAAATACACATGTATATATACACACGTATCCCATAAGCTCTGAGTTTTGGATATGTTTTGGAAAACTTTAATTTTATGAAATCTTCTTTCAGAAGATAACCAGAGGATTTTTTTCTTTTTACTAACTCTTTTGGTTTTGAGAAATATTCACAATTTTCTTTTTTTAATTTAGTGAAATATAATGTATAATCTCTTTTTTAATCATGGATTTTATCCTCAATGTGTTTTTTTATCAGTTTTATTTATGATGATATATTTTGCATTTTCTTGTAATTTTCAGTCTTTTGACTTTGTAATATAGCTGATTGTCACTTGAGACATTATCTTATATTTGGTCTATTTTAATTATCAATATCCTTGTGCTTTTATTTGAGGTTTTGTGGATATTTTTGAAGTGATGTTCTTTTGAGTTCATGTTTTGAGAATCCTTGTCCCTATTTTTAGGCAGGTTTATTATTTTGTTTGCTCATTCTTCCAGAATATTTTCTGATGTTAGATAATGGCTCTGAGTACCTCTAAAATGAATGTGTTTTCACTGGACTTTGATGAACTTATGTCCAACAAGTTTCAGTTGCTGTTGTGCTATTGTGTATTACAAGGTCTCCAGGACAGTTTCAGCTAGGGACATGAAAACTTTCGATGATTACAAACCAGTTTGATTTAGAGTAAAGTTTTATCAGTACTCTACTGATTTGAGATCTGAAAGTTCCTAACCTAGATTTGGGTCTGAATAAATTATCTTATTTGGAATTCTATTAGGACACTGCCACTATCAACCAGCAATTAATCTCTGATGGCTCAGAGTGACAAAATTGCAGGCTTCTCTTTGTTCTTTTATTTTTAGATTTTTGTTTTTTTTTAGCAATGCAATAGGGGTAAGTGAGTTGCCCAAGGTCACACAACTAGGTAATTATTAAGTGTATAAAGTCACATTTGAACTGAGGTCCTCCTGACTCCAGTGCCAATGCTCTATTCACTGTACCATCTATGCCCCCCTTCCCTATGTTCTTGTATTAGAATACAATTTATTCTGTTAATTCTGTTACTGAGTTCAGAATGGATTGTGGGCTTGAAATGAAATCATTCTGAGATTTCTTGAGGTTCCAGTGCTGATATTAGAGCAACATAGCAGTTACTTGCTTCAGAAAAATATGTGGCTTAGTCTACAGCTTGTGATCCCTCCTCACTTCTCAAATACTATCCTTAGGTGCATTTCCCTTCCTTACCTTATCCTGAATCTGTGAACTGGAACTGGAAAATGCACAACAGAGATGTCAGTTATTCATATAGCCTGAAAAAGTTTGTGCCCCTCTGTGTTGGATTTTGGATTTTTTCTTGTGCCACTCCCTTCCCCCATCTCCTACACTGGAATGCTTAGTAAATCAATTCTTAGTTACATACCATCCATAGTACCCATTGATCTTCCCTTGGCTCACCTAGAGTGAAAAAATGTATCACTGTGATTTTTTTCTTTAATTTGCTAATCAGAACTTGGTCTGGCATATTTTCTAGATCTGAATGGATGAATTGTGAAATAAATCTTGGTTGTGGTTTTTCCTGATATTTCGCTATCTTTCTAATCATAAAATTCAGTGACCCTTTACTCAGTCTTTATTCTAAATGACTTCTTTGACATTGTTGATCAATTAATTCACAACACTGGATATATTCTCCTCCCTTGGCTCCCTTTCTTGACTGTCTTATTATCAAATCAATCAATCATTAATAATTTGTTAATATTTACTCTACATGAAGTACTGTGTTAACAGATAAATATAAAAGAGTGACAAATAGTTTCTATTTTTAAGAAATTTATGTTCTAATGAGACAGACAATATATACTTATTTAACATATATACATATGGGGTTTATGGGGGGGGGTCCGGTCAATCTCAATTTTTATGAGTTTTCATTCCCATAGCTTCTGACATGCTTATCAAGTTAAGAAGAAGAGCTATTGAACTGGAACAGAGAATTCATTCAAAAGATACTGACAAAACTTTAAAAATTTTTTGGTTTGGCTGTGATTGAGGGAAGACATAGTTCTGTTTACTTCTAGGTAGTAAAAGAGAAGCTTTGATTTTTCATCTACTCATCTAAGTCCACAAAACCATGTATATGAGTATCTTTTTTTTCATCTCTTTACACGTGTGTGTGTGTGTGTGTGTGTGTGTGTGTGTGTGTGTGTGTGTTTCCTTGCTTTCCTGCTTTTTGGTGGAATATTGGATATGGCTTTGTCATTATAATCTTCTAAAAAATTGGGAGATTATGTCATCACAGTTCCAGTGATAGAAGTCAAGATCAGAGTTTGTTTTAAGTCAAGCTAGCAGTATATCCTTAAAAAACAAGATCTAAGTCCAGTAATAGCTAGTGCAATGAGGACATCACCTTATCTGTTGAAGTGAACTTGGTGATAGTGATATATCTAACAGCAGCTTTAATTTTCTTTCCCCAAACCAAAATGGTCTAGGGGAAAGTGTGCCTCTAAATGCTGTGGGGAAATGCTTTTACTTCTTTGCATATCTTCTGAATATATATATATTATATATATATATAAAACACTATGTAAAAGCTATGATGTTAATTGACTAAATCAAATTAAATTGGGTTACTAATTATTGGTAGTTTATAGTGGAGAGGATATGTGAGAATGAACACTTGAAAAAAAAGTATTTGAGAAGATACCCCAACTATTTGGGGTACCATGACAGGTAGTCTGACTGAAAGTATTCAGATAAGAACTTGAATATCAATTTTGGAGTCCTCAACATAAAAACAATAAGGACAGTTAGTTGATACAATGGATAGAGTTCTGTGCTTGGAGTAAGGAAGACTACTGTTCCTGAATGAAAATCTAGCCTCAGACTTTTACTAGCTGTGTGATCTTGGGCAAGTCACCTATTCCAGTTTGTTTCAGTTTCCCCAGTTAAAAAAAAATAAACGAGAAAAAGAAATGGCAAACCACTCAAATGTCTTTGACAGGAAAACCCGCAAAAGGGTTGTATGCAACTAAAACAACTTAATAATAACAACAACACATGAAAATCATTATTGAATAAATGAGAGCTAATGAAATGAGTGTAAAAAAGAAAAGCAAAGAGTGACCATTGTAGAGATAATCTGGACATGCATAGTAATAATGAAGCAGCCAAAATAATATAAGAAAGGATACTTAGAGGGAGAAATCATATAGATTTGAGGGGACCTAGAAGGAAACAGAATAAAAAAGCTGAGGCTGAAAGTGTATATAGGATAAGAGGGTGTTAAAAACTATCAAAGGCTACAGAAGTATGAAGGCTAAGGACTATGAAAAGAAGACATCAAAATAGTAGAAACAAATGAATAGTATCAAAACAGAAAAGCACAGAGCACATTTGGAGAGTGTAAAGCAATTCAGTTATTCTGGAAAGTAATTTGAGAGATAAAGCTAAAAGGGTAAAGGATTTGCCAGATTGTGTATGGATTTGAATGCAAGGACAAGGAGTTTGATAATAATGGCACATGTTAATTCTCCTGAGTAAAATTCAGACCTTTCCTAGCCACTTGAATGGTTTATTTTCATTGTTATAAAGGATTTAGAACATTGATTCCTTTTTCCATTCACATATTAAAATTTCAGGAATCCCTGAGGATTGGTAGACAATGAAATTGACTATCTCAATGATTGTGGGTAAATGGAGAATAGGATACTTAAAGGAACAGGAGATGACATTGCTGATCATGATTAAGTTATCATCATTAAGATCAAGATCATGAAGCTAGGTTGAGTTTGTAGAGTTCTCCAGAGCAAGAATCTGGGTCATGAGATGAAAAAGAACCATTCAGCCTCCGGTGTAGGATCTCGTTCTTTCGTAAATTCTATAGTTCTACCCTAGGTCATATGTCAACTGACACTCAAATTAGAGACAGTGGCAACATGAGTAAATATTAAATCAGTACCAATTGGAACAGCATCTGGTAGCATCTAAACAGAATAGCATCTGATAAAGACACTGATACCAAATTCCTAGGTAATCTTATGAGGATGTTTGTGGCCCTGAAGCCCTGTAGCATTAAAATTATGTATTGCCCTTTCTCATATGTGCTTTCAATGCTATGTGCTGGAATTGTACTAGTAATTGAAGTCAAGCTCACTGACCTATATTTTAAAATTTTCTTCCTTTTGGGGGATAGGGAAAATAAAAGCCTTGGTTTTATCATTTCTGTGATGTTTCTCTTGTTTTTTCATGAATTTTCAAACATCTTTGATTTTTGCTTCAACAAAGATCCCATTCATTAACTCTTTTAATCCTTGACAATTTATCTTATCTGGACTGGATGACTCAAACTCATCAAGGACTCAGATTTCAAATTCTCTTTTTTATCCTTTCCCACCTATTTCCCTGTTGTGTGCAATGTATTTCTATACTCAAATGAATGTAATCTTTTCTTCTTTGACTAATTCAAGTGAATATGGGTTTCAAATAGTAATTGCTCCACTTACTCCTTCCTCCTTGTTTACATAGATAGATCACCCAAATTATGTGAGGTAATTTCCTAACTTTTTTTAACCTACTCATCTATTAGTCTTTCTCTCCATTTCCATACTAATTTTAATATCATAAAGCCATAACAGAACCATTTCCTGTCCTTCTAGCTAACGAGTCTCTCTCAATTATCCCAGATGATGATAGTGTTCAGAGTGAACACATGAATCATCTCCCCAAATTAGAATGTTATCAATACATCCTTCTTTAGTCCTCTCATATTATTCATTTGTGTTTAGCTTTTTATGTTTCTCTTAACTCCTATGTATGAACTTCAAAGTCATTACATAACTCTGGTCTCTTCATCAGGAATACTTAGAAGTTCTTTATTTCATTAAAGATCTACTTCCCCCTGTAGGATTATATATCCAGTTTTCTGAATGAGCCATTCTTGACTTTTTCTTTATGAAATATCATATTCTAAACTCTGCTCTCTTTGATAGATAGCTGTTAAATCATATGCAATCCTTATTATATTCATTAGTATTTGTTATTCTGGTTACTTGATTATTTTTATTTATCTTTAATGGTTTGGATTTTGGTATCCAGGGAGTTTTCATATTAGGTTCCTTCCAAGCATTGGTCAGGGGATTCTTTTTATTTCTATGTTATTCTCTGGTTCTATGAGATTGAAAAGTTTTCTTTTAAATTTCTTGAAATATGATGTCCAAGATCTTGTGTTGCAAAGCTACCAGTAGCTGCATTTATGATAATTTTGGTTCACATCAGAGAAGAAATGACACTCAGAATATTAGTTACTTAGTTTAATAAGAAGATAAAACCATAAGTTCCATAAGTTCTTTAAGATCACAAGTCACAATATGGTCACTAATCACAATGAGAACACAAGTCACAGTAAGGTTATCTTACCTCAATCAATCATTACCTGTCATGATAATGTTATCTTACCACAATCACCCCTTACCTATAAGGAAACAACAACATCTGGATTCATACAGTCAGGGAGCCCCAGGAATAGTCCTCCAGAGTCTCTCAAGGAAAATTCCTGGCCTTCTTGTCTGCACTATTAGGACAGGCTCCAAAGAATGACCACTGGCCTTAAAGCTTAAATCAACCTCCAAACAAAGAAGGCTAGATGTCAGATCATATGATATGCTTTGAGTGGTATTTTTAGGATCCCAGGAAATGGACATGCAGAAAATCCCTCAATTGAAGGTTTATACTTAAGGAGAAAGATCAGTTCTATGCTTATGTACTTGGGCTCAGATAATGTATAATTTTTAATGAGGATAATATGATTTCTTATATTCAAAATACAGTTTTAATTTTGGTTATTACCTTTTAGTAACCTAATGATTCTTTTAAAAATTTTTTTATGTATTTAAGGCAATGGGATTGAGTGACTTGCCCAAAGTCACCCAGCTAGGCAATTATTTAGTGTCTGAGTCTAGATTTGAACTTAGGTCCTGAAACCATGGCTGGTGTTCTGCACCTAGCTGCCCCTTATCCTAATGATTCTTAACTTTTTATCCATGTTTATCCATGTTATTCATGTTATTTTGTCTCGCTATAAGATACCACAGATTTTCTTCTTTTTTCAGTTTTTTCATTTTGTTTTAAAATTTCTTGTTTTATAGTGAAGTGACTGATTTCTCTTTTGTCCATCTATCAGGAAGTATGTAGCTTGGGCAAGACTTCTCTACCTTTTATGTTAAGCTATTCAACTCTTTGCTCATTTTTTTTCTTGTTATCCTCTAGTGCTGTCATCTTATTTATTAAAAACATTTAAAATAATTGTATTTAAAATGATAGAGAAAAAGCAACAATGTGCATGTGCTCTCCAAAAATCCCCTCTCAACACCATTAAATAATGGTATAAAACAATTCCTGGAGCAGCATATCATACAAAAAGACAGGTTGAAATAATTTTCTAGCCAAAGACAACCTAGAAGTTCAACAGAAAAAATGTTGCACCTGTTGATAATGGAGTAGAGTCTAGCACAGAATGCACCAGTGTAGACCTAGTTCCAGCAAGCCAGGAGCAGGTCTTGGGAAAGCAACTGAATTAACAGTAATAGCATCTCCTTTATAAACCTGTAACTCATAGATGATAAAGGGGTTGAAGGAAATTTCAGAAGCCTTTTTGCTAGTACTGTGGTAGGACTCTGTTGTTTTGCCTATACTTGGATCTGGGCCACAAGGTGACAGTCCCATGGTGAGGAAGAGCACTAGCATACCAGATTTTATGGCCACAGGGGAGCTGAGACATTTGTCAAAGTTCCAGGGCAGAAAAGAATATTTGTAGTCACTCATAGATGAGAGCATTGAAGTAAACACAAATCTCCATAGATTATACCACCTTGTAAGAACTGAAACTTATAGGTCCCTAGAAATTTCTCTGAAAAAGTTTCACAGAACCCTTAAAGCACACTGGGGACAGAAAACAATAGAAAAAAATCTGTCTGTAGAAAATTTGTATGGTGAAAAGGACAATCAAAGCATACCCTCAGATAAAGATAACAAAGTCAAAGCTCCTTCATCCAAAACCTTCAAGAAAAATATGAATTGGTCTCAGATATGAAAGAGGTCAAAAGAATTTTGATGATCAAGTAAGAGAGGAAGAGGGAAAAATTTGGAAGAGAAATGAGAGTGACCTAACAAATCATGAAAAAAAAAGAGTCAACAGCTTGGTAAAGAATATACAAAAAATATTGAAGAAAAAAATACCTTAAAAACAAACTAAACCAAATAATAAAAGAGGGACAAAAATCAATGAAGAGAAGCATGCATCAAAAAGCAGAATTGGACAAATGGAAAAAAGAAGCACAAAAATTCACTGAAACAAAAGACTCCCTTAAAAAGTAGTATTGGCAAAATGGAAAAGGAGGTACAAAAGCTCAGTGAAGAAAATAATTCCTTAAAAATTAGAAATGAGCAAATGGAGCCTAATGACTTTATGGAGTAATCAAAAACTATTAAGCAAAACCAAAAGAATGAAAAAAATAGAAGACAATGTGAAATATCTCATAAACAACTGACCTGGAAAATAGATTCAGGAGAGATAATTTAAAATTAGAAAGCCATGATTAGGGGCAGCTGGGTGGCACAGTGGATAGAGCACCAGTCCTGGAGTCCGGAGTACCTAGGTTCAAATCCAGCCTCAGACACTTAATAATTACCTAGTTGTGTGGCCTTGGGCAACCCACTTAACCCCATTTGCCTTGCAAAAAAAAATAAAAAAGAAAGCCATGATTGAACAAAGAGTCTAGATACCATCTTTCAAGAGATTGCCCCCTGAGTAAAATAGAAATGAAAAGAATTATTTATCACCTTCTGAAAGAAATCCCAAAATGAAAACTCCCTGTAATATTATAGTTAAGTTCCTGAGCTCCCAGGTCAAGTAAAGAGCCAGAAAGAAACAATTCAGATATTATGGAACTATAGTTAGGATAGTGCAATATTTAGTAGCTTCTACATTAAAAGATTGAAGGGCTTAGAATAATCCAAGCAAAGGAACTAGGATTACAGTGAATATAATACTTCAGTGTAAAATGTAAATTCAATGAAATAGAGTACTTTCAAGCATTCTTACTAAAAAGACCAGGGCTGAATAGAAAATTTGACTTTCAAATATAAGACTCAAAAAAAGAAGCATAAAAAGGTAAATGGTAAAGGGAAATCATTAAGGACTTAATATGGTTAAATAGTTTACATTTCTACATGAGAAGATGATACTTGTATCTCATAAGATCTTTCTCACTATTCGGACAGTTAGAAAGAGAATATTTAGACAGATGCACAGGTATGAATAGAATATGAAGTGATGATATTAAAAAATAAAATTAAGGGGTGAGAGGAATATACTTGGAGAAAGAAAAAGGAAGAAGTAGAATATTATAAATTATCTCACAAAAATATAAATAAAGCTTTTACAGTGGAAGGAAAGAGGGAGGAGGTGAGGGGGAAGTGAGTGAACTTTACTGTCATCAGAATTGACTCAAAGAGGGAATAACATACATGCTCAATTGGATTTAAATATCCATCTTACCTTACAGGAAAGTAAGAGAGAAAGGGGATGAGGGAAGTGAGGAAGTTTATAAAAGAGAGGGTAGATTAGGGAAGGGGGTATTCAGAAGCACAACACTTTTGAGGAGGGACAAAGTGAAAGGAGAGAATAGAATAAATGGAAATAGGAAAATATGATGGCGGGAAATAGTAAATGAAACAAAAAAAATTTTCTGAAGCTTGTTTCTCTTGTATAAAAGCCTTACTTCTCAAACATAGAAAACTTAATCAAATTTATAAAAATAAGAGCTATTCTCCAATTGATAAATGATCAAAGGATATGAAGTTTTCAGAAGAAGCAATGAAAGTTTTCTATAGTCTTATGAAAAAATACTGTAGCATACTGTTGACTGGAGAAATGCAAATTTAAGATACTCCCTTATGCCTATTAGATAGGCTAACATGATAGAAAAGAAAATGACAAATGTTGGAGGGGATGTGGGGAAAAAAAGATATTAATGCATTGCTGGGTGGCATTGTGAACTGATTAAACCATTCTGTAGAACAATTTAGAACTATGTCCAAAGGGCTATAAAATCATTTATATCTTTTTGCTAGCACTATCACTAGTAGGTCTGTTTCCCAAAAGAACTAAAAACAAATAGGAAAAGGATCTATGGGTACAAAAATATTTATAGCAGCTCTTTTCTGGTGGTAATAAATTAGAAATTTAGGGGATGCCCATCAATTGAGAATGATTGTAAGAAATGTGGTATATGATTATGATGGAATACTATTGTACTATAAGAATTGATGAGAAGGATACTCTCAGAGTTACATGAATTGATGAAAAGTGAAATGTACTGTAGGCAAAGTAATAGTCATATATATATATATATATATATATATATACACACACACACACAAAATATACATACATACATACATACACAATATGTAATATACAAAGTAATAGCCATATTGTAAAATGACCAGTTATAAATGACTTAGCTATTTTCATCAATAGAATGACTTGAAGAATTTATAATTTAAAAATTGCTATCCATTCCCAGGAAAGGAACTGATGGTGTCTGGATACAGATTTACTTAATTTTTCCCTGAGTTTATTTTTGGCCCATGTTTTCTTTCTCAACATAACTAAGATGAAAATCCTCTGTGCATCTATATATGTATAACCTATATCAAATTGCTTGTCTTCTCAGTGTCTCCTTCAATAGGAGGAAGAAAGGAAGAGAATTTGGAACTCAAAGTTTCAAAAACCAATGTTAAAACTTGTTTTTGCATATAACTGGGGGAAAATAAGATACTAAATAAACTAAAAAAATAAAATTCTTAAATATTTGCTTCAACTTTTTCAGGAATATTAATGGAATGTTGAGACTTCATTTTAAGCTGTTTTGAAGTCATTCTCTTCTTTAAGTATTTTTTGTTTTAAGTATATCTGTTGAGAGTGAGATCTTTTTTGTTTGTTTGCTTTTTCACTTATTCTTCCTTAGAATGTAATGTTTGGTCTTTCCACTGTCTTCTTGGGAAATTAAGTGATATATTATCCTGGTCTTTAAGAGACAGGTTACATTGAAGAGGGACCTTCAGACTTTCAGAGGATCCAAAATGATCTGATCTAGGCCAAAGACATCATCACATTCCTCTGGTTTAAGTTCTAAACTTTGGCTCTGAGTACCAATAACAGTAGCTTGTAACTACAGTGGATAGAATTTGGAGACATCTTCCTGAGTTCAATTCTGGTCTCAGATGGTTTACTAGCTATGTGAACTTGGACAAGTCATTTAACCTGTTGTCCTCATTTTCTCATCTTTAAAATGAGCTGGAGAAGGAAATCTCAAACTACTCCAATATCTGTGCCAGGAATAAAAAAACAAATTGGGTCATGAAGAGTTATATATGACTGAAACAAGTGAACAACAACAATAATAACAACAATAATAACTGCTGTTGGACTTGGACATTTTTGATTAGATTGAAAACTCTTTTTGTTCAGTGATAGAATTGTAGTTTTCTAGATTCTTATCCTGGGCTATATACTGGAACTTTGAATGATATTGTTGCTGCCTTGCTTCTGAACTTGCTTGGTACACACAGGATATAGTCCCTGACCTCTCTTTATCTTGGAATGATATTCCTGGATGCAGGTGCCTTCCTCAATTCATCCTGAATATATTACCCAGACCTGAGTAGAGAGTGAAAAATTTGCCAGTTGTCACATCTTCCAACAATCTGTATGAAATTGCTCCTAGTATTGCATCTGAGACCTCATCTTATACTTGTACATAATACCTAGGCTCCAAAATACTCTTCATGATGCATTTCTGTTTAGATCTTTCCCTCTTCTTTTATCATCCCATCCTTTGCCCCTTTATGAGCTTTTCTATTTGTCTCTCTATGTTGACCTGTCTAGACAAATAACTTATTGCTATTTTTCTTGGACTTCCTCATCAGAATTTGGTTTGGTGCATTTTCTAGATGTATTCAGAGGTCTTTATGAGGGGAACTCCCTGAACTTATTCCTGCTACTTTGTCATTGTTATCAAGGCTATTCATCTGTAATTTGCATTGATTTGATTTTTTAAAATTTAATTCATGGAATAAAACAAATATTTCCACATCATGCTAAAATTAAAAAAAAATGGTTGAGTATAGTTCTACAAGATTGTTTCTATAGACTTCGACTTCCAGCCAAGATGGCAGAGAGAAGACAGACTCTGTGTTAGACGCTCCTCTTTCCCCTCAAACATAACATGAAAGAAGGCTCTTAACAGAAATTTGATTGAAGAGAAGCTAGGAGAAGAACACCTACTAACAAGTCTGTCTCAGGGGACCAAGGGTGAACCAGGAGACAAGAAAAGATGGTCAGTGCAGGGATCTCTGGAAAGAGATCCTAAAATGAAAACACCAAGGAATGTTGTGGTCAAATTCCAGAACTATCAGATTAAAAAGAAAATACTGTAAGCAGCTAGAAAGAAACAATTTAAATAACAAGGAGCATGGTAAGTATTACTCAGGATCTGGTTGCATCAACATTAAGGAATCAAAGGGTCTGGAATGAGATATTCCTAAGAGCAAGGGAGCTTGCAATGCAGCCAAGAATCCACTATCTGGTAAAGTTGAGCCTACTCTTCCAGGGGAAAAGACCAGAGATAAATAGAAAATGTGGACATCAAATAGGAAGACACATGAAGACAAGTGAAAAGGTTAAAAAAAAGGGTGAGAAAAAATGCTATTCAATAAAATGAAACTAGTTATATCCCCACTTGGGAGAAAGATTCTCATAACTCTTAAGAGTTGTAACTCTATTAGAATATATTCAGCCAGAAGTGATGGACACATAACTTTTATGTGACTCAGATAGAATGATTTAAAAACAATACCTCCTTAAAAGGGGGGGCAGTAAAGAGATGGGAGGAAGGAGGAGATTAAATGGGGTAAATCTCATTACATCAAGAGGTACAGAAGACTTATAATAGAGGGGAAGAAGGGAGGAGGTGAGAACCACCTGAATCTTCATCTCATCAGACTTAGCTAAAAGTTAACTTACACACACACACACTCAATTAAGTTTAAGAAACTTATCTCATCTTTCAAGTATTAAAAGGGGGAAGGGTAGAGGAGACAGGGAGAGGGAGAAAAAGGGGAACTAACAGAAGGAAGGGAAAAAAGGGAAAAGGGAAAGGAGAGAGAAAGAAAGGGGAGGGGGTTTGATATAGGAAGGCAAACAAACTGAAGGTAGTAGTATTCAGAAACAAAAACACTGGGCAATGTGGATAAAGGGGAAAAGGGGGAAAATATAAACAGGAAGATAGCATGGAGGGCAATAATGGGTTACTAATTATAACTTTGAATGTGAATTGGATGAACTCTCCCTTAAAAGGTAAGTGAATAGCAAACTGCATTAAAATCCATAATCCTAAAATATGCTGCTTACAAGAAACTCATTTGAAGCAGAGAGATAAATATAGAGTAAATGTAAAAGATTAGAGCAAAACATATTTTGCTTCAAATGAAGTGAAAAAAGCAGGGGTAGCTGTCCTTATCTCAGACAAAGAAGCTGCAAGAAGATAGCCTTAAAAGTGATAAGGAAGGAAACTATATCCTCTTAAAAGGTATCATAGACAATAGAGTAATTTCAATATAAAATATATATATACACCCAAATTCTTAGAGGAAAAGTTGAAAGAGTTATAGGAAGAGATAGACAGCAAAATTCTACTAGTGGGAGCCCTCAACCTCCTTCTCTTAGATTTAGATAAATCTAACCATAAAATAACCAAGAAGAAAGTTAAGGAGGTAAATAGAGTGTCAGAAAACCTAGATATGATAGACTTATGGAGGAAGTTGAATGGAGATAGGTTTTTATGCCCTAGTACATGGTCAATTTTATGTAGGTACCATGAACTGCAAGAAAAAAGTATATTCCTATAATTCATTATATCAATAACAAACCTATCAGAAATCATACGATCATATCAATAGATGCTGAAAAAGCTTTTGACAAAACACAGCAACCATTCCTACTAAAAACTTTAGAGAGTGTAGGAATAAATGGATTGTTCCTCAGAATAATAAGCAGTATCTCTCTGAAACCATCAAGAAACACTATATACAATGGGGATAGGCTAGAGGCATTCCTAAAAAGATTTGGGTGAAATAAGGATGCCCATTATCACTACTACTATTCAGTAGTGTATTAGAAATGTTAGCTTCAGCAATAAGAGAAGGAAAGGAAATTGAAGGAACTAAAATTGGGAAGGAAGAGACAAAACTCTCACTCTTTGCAAATGATATTATGGTATACCTAGGGAATCCCAAACGCTCATCTAAAAAACTACTAGAAATAATTAGCAAATTTAGCAAAATTTCAAGATATAAAATAAACCCTCATAAATCCTCAAAATGTCTTTATAAGACTAGCAAAATATAGCAGAAAGAGATAGAAAGAGAAATCCCATTCAAAGTAACCTAAGACAATATAAAATACATTGGAGTCTACCTGCCAAGGCAGACTCAAAAATTTTTTGAAAACAGTTACAAAACACTTCTCACACAAATATAATCAGAGTTAAATAACTGGGCAAACATCAACTGCTCATGGATAGGTAGAGCTAATATAATAAAAATGACAATTCTACCAAAACTAAACTACTTGTTTAGTGCCCTACCAATCAAAATTCCAAAAAATTATTTTAATGAGTTAGAAAAGTTGTAAGTAACTTTATTATGGAAAAATGAAAGAGTCAAGAATTTCCAGGGATTCAATTTTCAAAAGTGCAAGAAAAGGTGGCTTAGCCTCGCCAGATCTAAAATTATATTACAAAGCATCAGTCATCATAACTGTCTGGTATTGTCTAAGAAATAGAGTTGTGGATCATTGGAATAGACTAGGTGTAATAGCAAGAAATGATTATAGTAAAATGCTTTTTGATAAACCCATAGAGTCTAGCTATTGAGTAAAAATTCTCTCTTTGATAAAAACTGTTGGGAAAATTTGAATTCAGTATGGAATAAACTTAGATTACACTAACACTTCATACCCCATACCACGATAACATCAAAAATGAATATAGGATTTAGACATTAAAAACAATATTATAAGCAAACTAGAAGATCAAGGAGTAGTTTACCTGTCAGATCTATGGAAAGGGAAGCAGTTTATGACCAAGGAAGCACTGGAGAACATCATTAAAAACAAACTAGATAATTTTGATTATATTAAATTAAAAAAGCTTTTGCACAGACAAAACCACTGTAATCAAGATCAAAAGAAATGTAGTAAATTAGGAAACAATTTTTACAGCTAGTATTTCTGACAAAGGATTCATTTCTTTTCTTTAGGTTTTTGCAAGGCAAATGGGGTTAAGTGGCTTGCCCAAGGCCACACAGCTAGGTAATTATTAAGCTTCTGAGACAGGATTTGAACCCAGGTACTCCTGATTCCAGGGCCAGTGCTTTATCCAATGCACCACCTAGCTGCCCCTAACTCATTTCTAAAATATACAGACAACTGAGTCAAATTTTCAAAGCAATATGCCATTCCCCAATTGACAAATGATCAAAGGACATGCAAAGACAATTTATAGCTGAGGAAATCAAAGCAATTCATAGTCATATAAAAAATTGCTCTAAATCACTACTTGTTAGAGAAATGAAAATTAAAGGATGGTCTGAGATACCACCTCACACTTCTTGGACTCACCAACATGACAAGAAAAGACAATGATCAGTATTGGAAGGGATGGGGAAATCTGGAATACTAATGCAATGTTGGTGGAGCTGTGAACTCATTCAACATTTCGGGAGAACAACATGGAATTACGCCCAGAAGGCAACAAAGATGTACTTACCCTTTGATCCAGCAATACCACTACTGGATCTATACCCTGAAGAGATTATGAAAAAGGGTAAAATCATCACTTGTACAACAATATTCATAGCAATCCTGTTTGTGGTGGCAAAGAATTGGAAATTAATTGAATGTCCTTCAATTGGGGAATGGCTTAATGAACTTTATGAACTGTGGTATATGTATATCATGGAACACTATTGTTCTGTTAGAAACCAGGAAGGTTGGGAATTGAGGGAAACATGGAAGGATTTGCATGAACTGATGCTGAGCAAGATGAGAAGAACCAGAAAAATGTACATTCTAGCAGCAACATGGGGGTGATGATCAACCTTGATTGACTTGCTCATTTACATCAGTGCACCAATCAGGGACAATTTTGGTGTATCTGTGATAATACCCTCTCTATACTGAGAAAGAATCATAGAGTTTGACCAAAGACCAAAGACTATTACCTTCAATTTACCAAAAAATAAAACCCCACTATCTTATTTAATTCTGCTATCTCTTATACTTTATTTTTCTTCCTTCATGATATGATTTTTCTCTCATCATATTCAAGTTAAATCAATATATACCATGGAAACAATGTAAAGACTAACAGAAGCAAGATTGGGAAAAAATTGTAAAGCTCAAAGTAAATAAAATCTTAAATAAAAAACTCAAAATAAATAAAAACTTTCTAAAGAAATTTTTTTCTATAGTATCTAAGACAACAAATTAAAAATTAGAAGAAAGGATGAAATAGATTGAGGCTAAAGTTATAGGGCAAATAGGCCAAAACTAAACAAAGTGTTTGGTAAATGAAGTAAAATGTATCAAAACAAAAGCTATGTGTGCACATTAAGAATAGTTGTTATTCATGTCTTATTTGTCTTATTTTTGTTAGTCACATCTAACTCTTTGTTACTCCATTTGAGATTTTCTTGGGAGATATTGAATGGTTTGCTACTTACTTCTCCAGTTCATTTGTTTTTGTTTTTGCAAGGTAATGGATTTAAGTGACTTGCCCAGGGTCACATAGCTAGGTAATTATATTAAGTGTATGAATTCAGGTCCACCTGGCTCCAGTGTTGGTGCTTTATCCACTGCTCCACCTAGCTGCCCCTCTCCAGTTCATTTTATAGAAAATACAAAAAGAGTTAAGTGAGTTAATTGCCAGGATCACACACTAGTTAAGTGTCTGAGGTAGGATTTGAACTCAGGTCTTCCTGACTCCAGGTTAAGCAAATATTTACTGTTCCACCTAGCCACCCCAACATATAGCATAATCACAAATAACTCCACAATCCACTAAAACATCATTTTATAGAAAAGTAAAGTTGATAGTGACTTTCCTTCCTATTGAATCAGAAAAAAATATATTTTATTAGGCATATAATCTATTAGAATTTTCAGAAGTATTTACTATATTTTAGAATTCAATTTCATCTAACATGATTATAGTGTCTGACTAGGAGTAAAATGAAGACACGTTCTTATGCAGAATTCATAAATTTGCATTGAGATGATTGATGATCTCTTGATGGTGTATAAATTTGTATCTTGGTCAGTTTGATCAAGTTAAAGGATTAGGCCTTAGGTCTGTTATTAAAAGCATTCCACTTTGAAAATTTGGGGGCATTCGAACAAACACCATTCTGAGAATAATTTTTGATTCCTAGCTTTTAAAAACATTTTGTCTCAGTCTTTGTTATTTGGGATTGTGTCGTGTTCTTGGACTTTAGCAACACTTTTGGCAGGAATATTAAAGAACCAACATGGAGCTAGTCTGAGAACACATTCTTAGACATGAGGAAAGAATCCCTGATAGGGTGGTGGCAGAGATGAATCCTGAACACCAATGCCTCAGAGATAACACCAATAGAGAGAAAGGGGTAGAAATTCTCAGCCTCCAATGTCTCAGATATGTAGATGAAGTGGATGAAACAGTCCTAGAGATTGTATCTATGGAGACACAATGTCAAGGTATCCAAGTAGCTCCCAGGAGAAGGAACACATAGCCATAGGAGGGGGTAAAAGTGGTAGGTTTTATGGACAATTGTGAATTCCTGGATCCAGACTCTTGAAAGGTCAAGATTATGCAAATGGCCTCAGAGCTCAAGAACCAGCACCATGTTGTTGAAGAGCAGATAGAGCTCTTGCCTTCCAATATCATTGTGAATTGTGTGGACTATATTGGTCCCACAGGAAAGGGGTTTGATGAGCCAGCAACCCCAAGTGTAAAATTCCTTTTCTTCAAAGTCCAAGATTTCAAGTTTAGCAACATAGCTTTTGAGAATGGTATAGGTCATTATAGGAGAGAATTCACCAGAGAATGAGGGTGAACATTATATTAACCACAAGTGCATTTCTCTGACAGAGAAGCATCAACCACAGAGTAACATTATGGCATTATAAGTTTAAAAGACTATATATGTCTCCCTAGAGTGGGGAGACTTCACTAGAGATGAAAATAGAACGGTTCTTGAATATTTTTGAACTCCCCTGTGTACTATGTATTTTTTCTTTATTTTTTCTGATGGGTAAAATAAAGTTTGTCCTATAGCCAATGTATATTATTAGATTTGGTGCTTTCCTAAGAGCTGAGTCCTTTGTAGTGATATCTATAGAATCCCAGACATGTTATGTTCTCATGTTCTTTCCAAGGAAATACCCTGAGAGGGGGTAAAATGAGTTATATAATAGGTTCCCTAGGAACATGTAACATAAGTCAAAAAGATGATTTATGGTAAGCTCTCTTGGATTGACTACAATTCATATGAACTTATAGCTGGGTTTCTGGGTTACAAGTTACATGGTTTAAAAAGACTTTGAAGATGAGGTCATTATTCCAAGAATAAGTTAATAAATAAATGAATGAATGTATGAAAAAGCTTTTATTAAGTACATTATTACTATGTACACAAACTTTACTAAATACTAAGTATAGAAACAGAAAAATAGTACAATCACTTCTCTCAAAGAACTCATATGTTAATGAAGGAGATAAAACATATAAAAGTCTTCAGTTGGAAAGAAAAATCAGAAGGAAAGATCTCATAGCCCTTAGGATGCAGCAGCAAAGAAGGTAGTCATGACACTTTTAAGTCATTTCCACTGATAAAATAATACCAGTTTCTAATATTTAACTATTTTACAGGGCCAAGGACATGGTTAGTAAGAATTTTTTTCTGGGTCTTCAGTATCTATGCCTGCAGAATCAAAGGAATCATTTCCAGGGCTTGATGATTAGAGAAGTTGAATCAAAAAATGGCAAAAGGTTGGAAGGGTTCTGACACAATCAGTTCTCTTGGACTTGAAGGTCATAATGTGCATATATATACCCTGTGTTGTAGAAAAGCCTCAAACCAGAGGAAAGAGTCTATAAATATTATGGAAGCATTTCTTGCATGGTAATAAGAGTATGAGGATGAGGTAGGGAATGAAAACATTAGCCATGCACAAATGAGATATTTGGTTTATAATAATTTAAAAGGATGGAGGATGTAGTGAAGAAAGAACATTATAAGGAATATAAATTACATTTCCAACTCTAAAAATATCATGTGGTATAGAATACAAAGTTTTACTATAGTACAAATGGGTTATATGCATGGCTTCCCTGGATCCCTATGAGCTTCCATTCTTGCAGATGGACACAAATATTTTGGGGATCCTTTGTTCTTTCCCAACTCACTGATTACTAACCCAGATCTATATATTATTCTGGTTAATGTGAAGTTAATCAATTTATGATTTGTCCTAAAGTCTTCTTTAGAAAGTTTGATATTTGGGGTGGCTAGGTGGTGTAGTGGATAAAGCACTGGCCTTGGAATCAGGAGTACTTGGGTTCAAATCTGGTCTCAGACACTTAATAATTACCTAGCCTTGGGCAAGCCACTTAACCCCATTTGCCTTGCAAAAAAAAAAACCTGAAAAAAGAAAGTTTGATATTTGTAAAGACTTTTACTTGTATTTGGACATAAAAAGTATGTAAATTCTGTAAGAATTTACAAGTAAATTCTGAGATAGATGAATTGTTAAACCTTTCTATTAAGGTATGACTAAATGGTATATGAAGTCTAATAGGATTTAGAATTGCAAGGGACCTTAAAGATCATGTAGTCAAAGATGAAGAAATTGAGGTATAGAGAGTTTATATAATTATCCCAAGGTCATCCAGTTGGTAATTTGTAGAAAAGTTTGCTAAAGGTAAAAAAAAATTGTGTTAGTGGGAGGGAGAGAAGCTTCAACTATCAGGCCTTTTGCTGAGCTTATTAGAACTAGTATGTCTATTTTCCCCACATGATAGCAAATGAAACAAGTCCTAACTTATGTCACTAGTTGGGTTTTTAATGAGACTATTTTTTCTACTCTACCTGCTATCCACTTTGTTACTTAATGATTTGCTGTGCTATTAAATAGCTATTATGTTTCACCTGAGAGGTAGCTCTGCTTTAGTAATTTTTCAACATAGTATGTACAATTCTTGGTTTCCCCAAATGAAAGTGCCCTTTGGAGTCCACTGAGATGCACCATATTGCTAGGATTAGCTTCATTTAGTGGGGACTCTTGTACTGAGTGACAAAAGGACTTTTATGTAATTTAGACTTTACAGTGAGTAGCTGACAGGTGTATATGTTATTCTCATCACTTCTAATTCCCTCTCCAGTGTTGTTTAGGAAGACTGGTCCCCTAAGCAGATATAATCATAGGTATCATCCTGTTGCAGTTTGTGGGGTTGAACCTTCCAACTTTTGACTATCTTCCTCAGAAGCCTGCCTACTGTAGTCTGAAATCATCACCAATAAAGTCATTAATGGTTTAGACAACAAAGCCTGGGACACTATTCCCAGAAGGTTCAATCGCCCATATGTTACCTAGGAGCAGACCCTCAAGCACATTAGCAGGGATCAGTTTATCAGATTAACTTTAGGACACATGGAGGCCCCAGGGAAGGATGAGGTATTAGATGGGTAAATTCATTGTGCATAGGGAGGGGGAGAGTTGACCCAGCTCTGGGTGGGAAGTAAAGAAGGTGACATAAGGGCACAAAGCCTCTAGGAGATAGACTGAAATAGTAGGAGTCACTTGAATCTGATAGTTTTTGTCCTAAAGTTTAAAACTTTCAGTGACTTTAAAAAACATTTTAACTTTGTTGATTGTCTTTTCTAGGTTCCCCTTGAATAATTGAATTTTTTGCTTTGTTTTTAGTCTTTAAAAATCATTTGAAAATTTGGGAAATAGAAAAGAAGAAAAGAATAAGACATCTTATACAAATATACAGAATTTGGACTTCTTGTCCATAATATACATTAAATACTGAAAATTTTTAGGTAAAAACTAAGTATGATCAAATAAGATTGGGTCTCAGTATCAAACTATGATACATGACTATTATTTTGAAAATTACTTTTTCCTATGGGGTAAACATAAAATAGGGAAAGTTCATAAATAAAATGTTTCAATACTTTGTTTTCTTATTTATGTTGAACCTATCTAATAAACCAGATAAACAACCTCCTGAGGCTTATAAGTCTGTAGAAGGCCACATCTGGTGGCTCTGCACCTGGCTGACCTATTCAGGGAAAAGGTCAATTTAGTGCAAAAGGGCACATTTTAAAAAAATCATCTCTGCAGGAGGGAATTGAGCAGCTGTCAGGGGAAAAGGTTTTCGTCATCTCGTATACCACGATTACCCTTTCTGAACTCATTCCTTTCATCAGTTGTGAACTTGCCAAAGAACTGTGAATATAGTACCCCTTCCCCCCTCTTCCTCTTTTTACTCCCTCTTTATTCCCCTCCTCTAAAGTGTAAGAAATAATTTGAGTTAATTTTATACATTCTTACTCTGAACTGTAGAGATAAAAGTTGCAAACAATTAGAGTTACTGTCATTTATAGTGCAGACCTAGGACTGGATCTCCGCCCCTTTCTTACTTATACAAGCCAGTGTCTCACTCCAGTCGTGATTAAAGGATTATCCAAATTGTTCTGTTAGCTTTTAATCAGACTCTATAAATGTAAAACATTTATCTGTTCATCATGAAATAAGTCCTTGTTTTATTTACACTAAAAGAATTTAAAATGAAGATGCCTCTTCAATGATATAATTGGGACAGACTATCAAAGGCTGAAAGATTTATTTGCACTTTGGAAAATGAACTGGATTTGGAATCAGAAGAGCTAGGTTTGCTTTCCCAAGCCTGTATGTGTGAATTCAAGCAAGTTCCTTCATAGCCTCTCTCTCCGGTCATTCACCTGTGAAATGGAAAGTGGGCTATATGACCTCTATGAGTCTATCTAGCTCTAATCTATGATCCTATTCCCAGTTCAAAGTGAGAAAAGCCACACTCAGGTAAAACAGAATTATATTGTGATATCTCTGTGATAAAGAACCCTCCCTTAACTATATCAACCGAGGAATAAAGATAAGTCCAATTACTTGTTTTAGAAGCTGCATGATATCTGAAATTTAGAATTGTGAAATAATTATACTGAAGTCACTGCATTTAACATTTTCTTTAAGTAATTTTTCAACATTAACAATAATAAACAAAATTTCCATTTGTAGAATGTTTTTACAGTTATAAAGCTCTTACCAATAGCTTACTGGTTCATATGGTAAGAAGTAATCAGAGGCAATTACAACTATCCTCTGCAATATTGTTAGTATTTTCCTGAAGAACTCACAAGTTAGAATTACAATTTTTTGCATTTCCCCAATGTTAGCTAGACTTGACAAAAGACAATGGTAGATTATATGCATGGTTAACGTAGAGATTTGAGGTGATTGAATAAATAAGATTAGAAAACAGATTATTGATAAATTTTAGTTTGGATCAGAGTTTTCTCCAAGTTCTCGAAACTGTTTGAATTCAGTAAAACAATGTTAACTTGGTGCTTTGCTTTATTCTATGTAAACTTGTCCACTTTGGAATGGTTTTGATTATATTGTAAGCAAAAAGTGAATGTGTCAGCAGTCAACCTCATCAATGAAGAATAATTGAAATATCTGATGCCAACATTTAGAATTCATTTTCTATTTAGTCAAAACACTTTTTAAAAAAAGGCTTTAAGATCATATTTCAGACTGAAAAAAATGTTTTCATGTATAGTCCAAATATTTAGCTTAACAGGTGTAACTTTGCACTGATTCATGTCAAAACAAAATTACATATTAGCCAAATGCCAAACAAACTTGACATCGAGATGAGTCAGATCATTGCCATTCTGGCTCCAGACTGCAAAGTGCTTTTAAGTATTCCCACATTATGCACACCATTTCCCTAAAGAGCACAGCCTTTCAACATGCTCACCGTACAGCTAAAGTGGAGTCAGAGTAAAAAATATGGCGAATGCTCCCTTCATGTTAATTTATCATGGCTGAATTGACATAATGAATGGTGACAAATAGGTCTCTTCCATCCACACAACAGTTACCATTACTTTTTGAATGGTTTCTGCCTGAGTGTCAAAAGTAGCAAGTTTAATTACACAAAATCTGAGGGAGGCATGTGGTGTGAATGCAGGATAGAGCAGAGGAGAAAAAGAACCCTGACCCTTCATCACATACGGAATGCTACTGTAAACACACAGATGGAATGAGGCATAAGAAATTAAAGATATTCCAAGGAAATATACCTCTTCATATCCTAGGAATAGAGTGGGAAAAGTAGGAAGCACCTCTTTTCCTTTCTCCCCATGAAACAATATCTATTAAAATTCTGATTATATGCGAAACACTTTTCCACCCCCTCCCCCCAATTGTCTTCAACATAATTCAGGAAAAGCTAAAACTTTGATCACAGAATATTTAATAGAATGCCTTTGGTTAAGAGAAGTGCCAGTTATTATGCTATATTTTGGGTAGTAAAATTCTTATGTAGAACATCAATTTGATAAAGTGTAGCCCCAAATGTAATTATTAACACCAGGCAACCATTTAGAAGTATTTGATATCTATTATATATCAGTAAGTCTAAATGGAGGTGGATCATGAGCACATAAAAGATTTTCCTTCATAGCCCAGACTTAATATATTTTTTCCTTATCTTACTTGATTGATTATGACATAATTCTCTATAGTTTCACCTCTAGGAAATAAAAAA